>NC_045555.1:32901265-33190271 GCF_009769535.1 Thamnophis elegans
ATTGGGGTGGGGAAATGGATGACTACACCAGGCGCCATGCTCCCTGCTTTTATTGGCATTTGATTTGTGAGCTTTGCGTTCGCTGTTGTACCTCATATCTTTTAATTACCCTTTAAAAGAAGAGCCGCTTCTGATTGGTCTCTGTTCCGAAGCATGCTTTGCCTTCTCACTTTTCACATATTAAAAGATCTTTGCAGTTTAAGAGATCTGGATCTCTCACTCTTTAAATGCAGGTACCGTCTTCTTCTCTGGTAAACAGTGGCAAGTAAGGATGAAAGAAAATTCAAATGGGCAGGCCAGGAGAGATTAGGACAATTTCAACTGGATGGATGGATGGATGGATGGATGGACGGACGGACGGACGGACAGACAGACAGACAGACAGACATAGAATATGTTACAAATAACCATGGCTGATTCTTCCCTTATTTCTGAATCTTCAGTGTCTAAATGACTGGCCATCCTTTAAAACTGTGATTCAGGTTACTGGTGTTGTGAGCACCTACGTTCTTGGCCCAGAAAGTCCCCAGGTGAAATCCTGAAATTATATTGAAATATGAAGTTGCTCTGGGTAAATTAGTACCTAGTTGTTACGGTAACAATTATTAAAAAGAGGAATTTCCATTTCATATGGATACTGAGTCTTTTAAACTGATTAAAAAGTTTAAATTAATTTGGCTTTTAAGTGTAATATGACAGAAATCTCTGTCACTCAAAACCTCCCACTCGCTTCTGAGAACATCTATTGGGTCCTCAAGCCTTATTTTATGGATGTTCTAAATCTAAGTGGTGCATTGGTAGCCAGTAGCCAGGAATTTTGCTGAAGCTGAGCAAGTCTACTGTTGTAAGGGGAGATATTTGAAAACTCTTATTACTTTTCTCAAGAAAGGCATTGCAAGAAACAATAAAACTGCTGTTTCTAACGATCGATGTTTTCTCTACAAAGCAGGACCCACAGCTCAAATGTAGTGTGAAAAACAGAGCTGATAGTTCTGTCTGCTTCGCTGTTGGTTTGATTGGCATCCTGCTATGAATATGGGGGGAAAATAATGCCTTTATTTTGAAGGCACCTGTCGGGGCTTGAGATGTGTATTTTTCTCCAATTTCTTTGTAGACAGAGCTGCCTGTTTGGAATCTCTCAAGAAATCAGTTCTTTATGATACTGTTTTTCAATTGGATAAACTTATGAATATCAAGTGTGCCTCGCGTGGCCAAGACAAAATGGCAAATAATGGGTTGATGGCTCATGTAACCCAGTAGGTGGTAAATAATTTCAGAAACATTTTTTTTCCCTGGCACCAAAGAAAACCATTTACTTAAGGAAGAAGACCTCTTTACTTCCAGCTATTTCCATTGTGGAAGGCTTTTCTGGGAGATCTCTGTTTTGAATGTTTTCTTCCTTGGGGAATCAATAGTATCACTGCTCACATAATAATATAAAAGTGGTGGGAGTTACCAGTGGTTACCAGTGGTGGTAAAAAGTTACCAGTGGTGGGATCCAGTTCAGCAGGGAGCCATAGCAAGGGGTCCAAACAGCCACATGCAGCTCCAGAGCCACAGGTTGCCAATACCTGCTCTAAGCGACTTACAGAGTGAGTCACTTGCCCCCAACAATCTGGGTCCTTATTTTATCAACCTTGGAAGGCTGGAAGGCTTTTTCAGCCTTGAGCCTGGTGAGATTTGAACTGCCAAACTGTTGGCACCACCATGGCTCAGTACAACAATAGATGATTTTTTTCTATTTTATTGCAAAATTTTATTAACAGAATCTTGTGAGTCTGGAAGTACTTCTCTTCCCCACCTCCTGCTTTACAATAGAAGAAATTAAGGAGGGTGCCTTTGGAGATCCCCGCCCACACTGGGTTATCCAACCATTGCCCTAGCTGCCTCTCCTTGTCTTGAGTCCCAAGGTCATTCCCACATACCATTACATCCCTGATAACAACTGTGTCTGCGCAGGTTACCTGGCAGATATGGAAAAGGCTCATCCCTGCCTCCTTCTGGATTTTTCTTTGACATCTCAGTTTTGCCTGTCATCTTTGGGAATTCTTGGCATCCTGAAACAGCGATGAGTAGCTTCCAAAATAACCCACTGTTTCAAATGTCTTTACATTTTTTTTAAAAAGTCTTGACCACTAAGTCAATTGAGTTTTGCACTCTTTTATAGATCCTGTCATAAAATATGATCATACTCCTGTAATATTATAGTTTTTAGCAAGTTGGTTTAAGGTAGTGTATGTCATGATGACATGATCCACCATTTTAACTATAAACAATTAATCAGTGGAACAACTTGACTCCAGAAGTTATGGAGCTTTTAAGAAAAGATTGGACAGCCATTTGTCTGAAATGCTGTAGGGTTTCCTGACTAAGCAGGGGGTTGGACTAGAAGACCTCCAAGATCCCTCCCAACTCTGTTATTGTATCCAATTCTATTTCTTGATCAACCCACCCCCAAAAGACTTTGAGATTTACTTTTTCAAAGAAATACAGGGTCAACAAATGTGAAGAGTTTGAAATATATTTAAAGCTTTTACATAGGCTAAAATTACAGCACATGCTTTACAGAAGCAGCAAAAGGAAAAAAAACTTACTGTACTCGTTTAGAAAGGCAAGAAAAAGGAAACATTGAATATGTATGTGATAAATTATACTGTGGAACTAAACAATGCCTTTCAGGTCTGCTAAACCGGCACTTAATCAACCACATGAATATTCATTTAACTGTATTAAATAAACAATTGGGAATAGCAGAAACCTGGAAAATGATAGCTTCTCAGCTGAAACAATACAGTGCAAGATTCCCTGGGGGGGGGGACATAATAATTGAGGGGCAATTTTTGGATTGCTATAATTGTTTTAGAGTTCGAAAGAGATGATAACAGGTGAGCAATTGGAAAATTTCCTGTACAGAATAAGTTTGGCAAAATTTTCTCCTGCTTATTCAAGGATATTAACTGCACATTTAATGCTACAGTTAATGCTAAAAACTAATTTAATACAATTAGTTTTATGAGGTTCAGAGAGGCCCCGGCGCAGATAGTTTTCCTAGCAAATGGCAGTAGCAATATAAAGAGAACTTAGGTCCTATAGTGTCCTATAGAGATATCCAATAAATCTTTTGAAAATTAGCTTATATTTTGTGGTCCTTGATGCTCTTTGAGCCTGAGGGTTTTTTTTGTAGGCGTTTCATTACACAACTAGGTAACATAACCAGTGCTACCATGTTTCCCCAAAAATAAGACAGGGTCTTATTTTCTTTTGATCCCTGAAATAAGCGCTTGGCCATATTTTCAGGGAGATCTTATTATTTTTGAGGTGCAGTAGGTCCCTAAACCTCAGCCCGCAGTTGATCCAGAGAGGGATGAAAGTTCTGTCTCTGTTTTTGGCACACTCTTGCCAGCCTTGGCATCGCTGGGCCTGCCGCTCTTTTTGTGGCCGCCACTAAGGGGCATGGTAGCTAGGGTTTGTGGGAGCGGCCTCCATAAGGCCATTCCACATGGATGGCAGGTGCATGTGGGGTGTGTGGGGCATGATCTCCCCCTTCCCCCCAGGAAATAGCAGGGACCTGGCTGCACATGTGTTTTGCTTATTTGCTTATTTTAGCACATATGCTCAAAAGCCTGATTGGGCTTATTATCCGGAGAGGTCTTATTTTCGCGGAAACAGGGTAGAAAAAAGGGGATATAAGTTTATGATATGAAAGTCCATATAAGTATTATTCTGAAATTGAGAAAGAGTCCTTACGCAGAATTTCACAGGTGAAACCCAAATCCAATTTTATTGCATGTGCATTCAGGCCCTTCTCTGCAATCTAGAGATTATCCTGGAAGCCAACATATGGTTTGCTGTATCCCACCAACTTGGGGGGACTTTCACCCATGTAAAAATAGTGTGAAGTTCCCAGAGGATGACCTAATTAATTTACAAGCTTTGAGACAAAGTTCAAAAGAAATCCATTCATTCATTAGGATTAACATTCTGGCATGCTCTTCTGTGGAGCCGAAACTAACTTCCGCTTAATTGCATTTGAACTTTATACATGTGTCTCCTCCCCTCTGTCTGGGTCATAAATCACATTCACCAACAAGGTTGTAGAAATATGAGATCCGACTCTGGCCAAAGGTATATGCATGGAATCCTCCCTCCAATGCCAAACTGATAATAGTCATGGCAATGCTTTAGAAGTTGACATCCAGCTCCCCTCACTTCCCGAAAGCGACCTGTGTGACACAAAAACAATTTGAGTACAAGTATATAATTTAGGGATGCATTCCTCCCCCAGGCTTGCCTGGATTTTCTGCATGGAATTTTGCTATAAGGAGATCAGCCTGGCTATTCCTACTTTTTATCCAAGATGCCTCTGATAAGGGGTAGCTCTTCCACTTGATTAAGTATTGGAGTTGTCTCCTGTGCCACCTCAAATCAAGGACTCATTGAACTTCATAATGGGTTTGGCCCCCTATGACCACAGGGCCCAGGAGCTCCTGGGATAGTGGTCTCAGAGTGGATTCGATCACGGGTTTTAAGAGGCTACTATGAAAATGCCCAGTGTATCTTCCCCAGCAATCGAGGCAGTTTCAATTGCACTGTGACTGGGTTGATGATCTTTACTATTGGGAATGGTCCCATAAACTTTGGCCCCAGTTTCTTGCTAGGCAGTTTTAATCTCAAATATTTTGTAGAGAGGTGTTATGGCCCAGCAGGAGCCGTTGGAGCTGCAAACAGACTCTCACAGTGAGGGGCCCTATGAGTTGGCTCTGGAAGATGTGGAGGACCCTGGACAGGGTTCCGACTCCGAGCAGGGATTAGAGAGGCTGGTTGCCACCAGGAGGCATCTGAAGCATGGAGCAGCGGTGAAAGCCAAAGGGAGTGTGCTCCTGACATCAGGCCTTGGAGCAGTGGGGAGGAGACAAGGGAGTTGGTCCTGGACGCCCGGCAATGGTGGACAGATCAACATAGAGAAAAGCTACGCAGGTACAGAAGATAATTGAACCCAGGTGGTTGTAATTAGGCTCCTCTCAAGAAAGTATTTAAGGAGAGACTCTGGGAGGAGTCTGGTTGCAGGATTCAATTTAATTCTCAATGCTGGAGAAGCTGTTATCTGTGTCTGTCGGAGTCTGGGTTGCTGCCAAGGTTCTTCATCTGTTCATCGTGCTTGGGCTTTCAGCCACCAAGATTTATGTTTCCTGCTAATAAAGTGTTGTGGCATTCCAGCTAAGCTTGTCTCGGCATTCGTTAATGGACAGAGGAGGGGGTCAGAACAGAGAGGTAAACCTTCTCTCCCACCCAGAATGGCTGTTGCAGAGCCCAGTGTTTATCTGTCTGTTTCTTATAGGTTTGTGCTGCTTTAGCCAGTGCTTTTTTGACATTCTCCCAGGTTGTTTTCAGCATTGACATCCAATCAGTCAAGCTGACTGAGGAGGGGGGATCCCTTGGATACTCAAGCATTGGGACGAAATCCATACTGCTCACTGTTTTGAACGGCGTGAGTCCTGTGCTACTGTATACAGCATTATTGTACGTGACCTCAGCAAAAGATAAAAGGTGTGCCCAATTGGACTGCTGATAGTTCATGTAGCACCTCAGGTACTGCTCTATCATGGTGTTCAGTCTCTCTGCTGCCCCATTGGTGCTCAGATGAAAAGCTGAACTAAGACCCTGAGATGACCCAATGAACCGCAGGAACTCCCTCCAGAACCTAGCTGTGAACTGGACCCCTCTATCTGAAATAATTCTTCAAGGTACTCCATGAAGTCGGTAGATATGCTTCACAAACAGTTTAGCCAGATTGTGAGCCGAGAGGAGTCTGCTGCAGGGTATGAACAGGTCTATTACAGTCCAAATCACTGTGTTTCCCCCACTTTTTGGCAACTCTACTATAAAGTCCATTGCGATCACTTCCCACAGCCTTGTTGGCTCTGCTACTGTTTGCAGCAGTCCAGGGGGGTGGGGTCCCGGTCATCTCTTCATTGTGGCACAGATGGTACAACTTTTCACATAACTATCCACATCTTTCTTTATGCCAGGCTACCAGAATTGCTTCCGGGCTAAGTGTAAAGTCTTTAGGAACCCAAAGTGGCCTGCCGGTTTGGCATCATGGCCCCTCTGGAGAATTAGGGTGCGTAGGGATTCTGGGACATAGAGTTTCATCCCCTTCCATGCAAGGTCATCTCTTTTTGTCAAGATGTATTGGTTATTTTGGAACCAGGGGTCTGCTAGCAGTTTGGGTTTTAACTTCATGGTTAGGTCGCTTGCAGGTTGGTTTTGCCAGTCACGGCGTTGCCACCTGGTGGTCACCTGGGCAGCTGTTTGAGTAGAGGGAATGTTGGCATCCACTACGTGCTCCCATTCGCATTTGCACTGAGGCATGCAGGAGGAGGAGTCAGCTAGAAAGTTCCTCCCCCTGGAATGTGCTTTAACACAAAATCAAAATAGTTGAAGTATTGAGGCCATCAGACTTGTTTGAGTGATTTTCCAGATTTTTGTGGTCGGTCCAGACTTTGAACAACGCAGATAGTCCAAATGAACAGACACGAATATACAGACAGATTTTCTTCACTCCAAATTCAAACGGTTGTTTCCTGCAAATGTCCCCTCCCAACGTCTCAGCTATAAACTCTCTTGGGAGGGGCCAATCCACAACCACCTGTGCTTCTGTGAGTCTGCCTACAGAGTTGCTACTTCCGTTTCTCAGTCCTTCTTAATCTAGCATCAGGGACAAACTGCCTTTGATCCTCCCCATTGCTCCATGCTTCAGGCGCCTCCTGGTGGCCAACCAACCTCTCTGAGTCTGAACCCTGCCCAGGTTCCTCCACATCATCCAGAGCAGACTCATATAGTTCCTCACTATCCGAGTCCATCAGCAGCTCAACCAGATCCTGCTGGGCCACAACAGGTGCCCATGGCATTCTAGGTGGATATCAGCTGAATCAAGGAATAGAGCTAGCTGGTCTGAATCCCCGTCAAACTTTCCCCTGAATTGGGGCGGGTCATTCAGCTCTACTGCTCCAACCTCCTGTCGGCCTCTGTATGCTTGCACCTGATATGGCTGCCCATCTTCCTCACCTCTAGTTCGGAGGGAGGGAGGAGTTTGCCTGCCCTAGACAGCCTGCCTGCTGCTTGGTAGAGGCACTGGTTGCAGTTTCGGGCTCCTTCTGCTTCTACTGGGTGGAGGAGGGGGGGCTGCACTCCAGTCTGCATCTTCTCCCTCAACAGGATCATATGTTCCTCCCTTCTCTTTTGGGTGGCATGATGGCCCCTCATCAGCAAGGTGATCATGTCAAAATCCTCCCTCTGTTGCACTATTGCACTCTCCAGGGATTCCATCTGGGGCTTTGGGAGCCTGGCTTGTGTCCAGTCCCACCTCCAGTCCACTCTTGCCAGCTCGCTGGAGACCCTTCCCTGTATCTGGGGTCTAGGGTAAAGGAACTCTACTTCAGCTGCCTTAGGGGCTAATTTCCACCAGTACTCATCCTTTCTTGCTTCTGCTGCTGGGCTGTGAGTTTTGAGGTCTCTCTCTTCACCCATGGTTGCCTGATTTTCCCTCCAAGCACTCCAAATATTGGGGGAATGCTTGGAGAGCCCAGGATTCAGGAAACCTGGAAATCTTGATAGATTTTTAAAGTCAATTTTGGCTCTCTGTGAAGTTCCCAGAAGATGACCTAATTAATTTACGAGCCTCGAGACAAAGTTCAAAAGAAATCAATTCATTTATTAGGACCAACATTCTGGCATGCTCTTCTGCGGAGCCAAAACTGACTTTCGCTTAATTGCATTTGAACTTTACCCTTGTGTCCCCTCCCCTCTGTCTGGGTTATAAATCACATTCACCAACAAAGTTGTAGAAAATTGAGATTTGACTCTGGCCAAAGGTATGCATGGAATCCTCCCTCCAATGCCAACCTGATAATAGTCAAGTTGACAAATAGCTCATAAAAACCTGGAGCATTGAAGTGGATGGACACGATGCAGCCTACTTTAAGGTATATTCCATGTCTAAGAATGGCCTTACAGCCCTGTGGTGAACTGATTAAAGATGGACTATATTGTAATGGATGCTGCTTTTGTCTCGCCGATACTCAAATTTGCTGGCTCTTGCAAAAGAAATCATTGCATCACTTGAATGTGTGTACCATGATATGTTGAATGAAAAAACCATTTTATGTGTATAAATTTGGTTTTCTGATCAGTTAATAAGTTGAAGTTAGAATATTTGTATGGCTGGCATTTTATGAATATCATTTCTGCCCAACATTCCTCAGGTAGCAACAGAAATAATGATGTTAAATCCCAGCATTGTAATTAACTATACTATATCATGCTGAAGAGTTTGAGGCTCTGAGAGCCTCAAACTCTCAGAGTTTAATTACTGGGTTTGTTGGGTCTTTCAATAAAAAAGAGGAAGAAAAGAAATATATACAATTATTCCAATTTATTTTCATGACATTTTGCTCTAAATCGAATAAATTCATGGTTAGTATGAGGGTGTGTGTGTGTCATTTAATAAAAGAATATGGTTGTTCCAAGCATGTTCTAACCAAGTTACCTTATTTTTTGGACTATAAGATGTACCAGAGTATATGACGCACCAAGATTTCGCAGAGAAAAACAAGAATAATAATAGTCTTTGGGCTCCGCGCATCCAGTTTTTGCTCTCTCCAGCCCCCAGGAGCACTCTACAGGCCTCCCAAGCATTCTGTGTGCACCGTATTTTTGCGAAAAATGGGTGAAAAACAGGCCCTAGAGTCAGGAACGATTACACATATGTGCAAGGGGAACATTTACCTTTACCTTTAACCTTATCCGAAGCTGTCAAGCTTCTACTGCTAGCTCATCAGTATTGTGGAAACATATTACTAACGTGCTAATACAATGGAGGGTCCATCCAGGATAGGTGAGGCCACTGATACATAAATGAACACATATTGGATCTCTTTTAACTACCATCTGTGTCACTCCATTCTGAATTGCAAGAAGTCTGCAGAAGAAGCTGACAGTGAGGTTGTGTAGAAATGGATGGGAAGGAGAAAGACGTCATAGGCTGTCTTCACTTATGCAGTGATAAATGCAGGAGGGATCGGCTGCAAGCATAACAAGACCATAAATATGAAGCTTGTTTAGTGGCGGGGATGTCAGAAAACTACAGCAGTTGATATTTTACATTTTATAAATTGTGCCAATTTGTTTAAAAAATGTTAAGTATGTTTGGAAAAGATAGGGAGTCACAGGGATACTTTAACTCTTTCCCCACACCCATTAATCTTAGCCCATTTCATTCCCAGAAGAGCCATTTTTAACTCAATACAGGCCACAGTGGCATTTTCAAAAGGGGAAAGTTGGAAGTCTGGCTTTCGATTAACCCTCTCATTCCCAAGAGACAAGAGCTCTGAGTTACAAAATGGTTGAAGATCAATTGTCAAATTATGGGAAATGTCTACAAGAAAGGAAGAAACGTTTGTCCTGGGTTCAACTATTATTTTGGTCAACACCTCCCTTGCTTTTGAAGCTCAAGAGAGTTATCTATCTATTGGAAATGTCCTTGAGGAGCTGGGACATTAATTTGTTATATTTTGGTCCAAAATATACAAGATTGTCCACATGTTTTTAAAGTGATTGCTCCTTGCCATAGACAGAAAATTTACTCAAATTTCCTAGAGTTCAATTTTCATATGGACATTACATGTTCGTATCGACATTACATGTAGTTTTCGTGACAATAATAGAATGGCATTTTGAACAGATTTTTTCAAAGTATTTGCTTGCTGCTGTTGCTGCTCCTCCCCCTCCTCTTCATCTTCTCTTCTTGTCCCTCTTCCTCTTCTTTTTCCAGTCCGAACATATTTTGCATGCATTATGTCTACATCCATCATGATGCACGTGTCATGCATTGCATTAATGGTTTAGACAATAAGACCTGAAAGATTTGTTTGTTATCCTTTTTTTATATTACTCTTAGAAATGGCATCAGATGTGAAGACACATGCAGGAACCTGTTCTTAGAAACTCATACTGCCTGCCTCCTAATTGTTCCGCTTCATTTTTGCATATCGATAACTGGTTAACTTTTAAAAATTGTGTTTTATTAGTGTTGTATATCAATGATTGCATAATGTTTGTAGATACCATATGATCAATCAATCAATCAATCAATCAATCAATCAATCTTTCAAAATGCTGTTTCCTGACTTTCTTATTAGTTTTCTGCTCTTATTTTTGGATGATGATAATGAGGATCATCACAATGATTTTTTTTTAAAAAAGAGGAACATCAGAAATCAATGGAGCCATGCATGCTGTACTAATTGCGTTAAAAATTAATAATGTCTGAACAATATTTTTTAAATGCCTTTTGTAAAGGAAATTATCTGTTAAAAATGATTGATAATTTTGATCATTTAAAAGCATGGTAAATGGGAAGTCATGTTGATCTTCTCCTATTAAGGGGATGTCCTGATGACTGATCCAAATATCAGCCTGGTCAAGATCTTTTTTGAAATGATCTAAAATTGTCTAGTTGTTGCCATCTAGATGGACAATGTTGACAGCAGAAGGCGCAACTGGAAAAGTCACTCTTCTGTCTCTACTTGAATTCCTGAGTTGAAATTCAGCCTTTGGTTGAAGCACTTCCCCCATGTTGGTTTTCAGTAAAGCAACGGAAAATAAAATGCAATGTTCACAAAATGGGGATGGGGTAAACTTAGCAATTCTCAGCAGCAATTTTTTGCTCTTAACCCTTTCCCAGAAGAGCTACTTTTTCTACAGAATAGGTGCTTCTTTTAATAATTTGTTTCAAAAAAATCTCTCAAAGAATCATCGCTCTCATTTGACTTTGTTTCTAAACAATGATATTTTCCCTCAAGGGAAGCGGGAGAGAGATTTTAAAAGGTCAGAAACAGGGAGTTGCAAGGGGTGGGAAAACACACGTTCCGACCAACACCCTTTCTCAATAGTGGTGGAGATAGCATCCATACATGGGAGATATCCAAGCCCAATTGTCCCTACAGGAGGGAATCAGATTGATCTGGAATAGTTGCAGTAGAATGAACCACTTGTAAGACCTTGCAGCCAAATACCACCTCTGCAGACACAAACTTTTCTATTTTATAGATGGTAATGAATGGGGAAGGTGAAGCCCAGGTAGCTGCCTGGGAGATCTCTTCTAGAGAAGCCTGTGTGGCCCAGGCTGCCGTGGTGGCCGCGCTCTCATAGAGTGAGCTGTTATGCCCTCAGGTACTGGCTGATGCTGCAAAATGTACGCCCTGACTATACAACTGCGGAGCCACCTGCCAATGGTAGAGGCAGACATCTTCTTACCTAGGGTCTCGGACTGAAAGGAGACGAATAAGGCTTCTGGTCTCCTAAAGTCAGACATGCGACTGATATAGACCTTAAGGGTCCGTTGCACATCCAGCTTGTACCAGCATCTCTCCAAGGGATGAGCAGGAAAGGGGCAGAAGTTGGGCAGAACTTCTTGCACCCTATGGAACCAAGAGGAGACTGTCTGCGAAAAGTAGGGGTATAATCGAAGCACAACTCTGTCGGTGTGGAAGATGCAAAAATCCTCCCTCACTGACAGAGCCTGCAGTTCCAAGATCCTCCTGGCGGAGGTGATGGCCACCAGAAAGGCCACCTTCCAAGTAAGGAACTGTAGTTCCACAGAACGAAAGGGCTCAAAGGGTGCTCCCATTAGAGGAGACAATACCTTGGGCAAATCCCACATGGGATAACAGTGAACCACCGGTAGTCTCAGGTTGACTGCCCCTTTTAGGAACCTTCTGACAGCTGGGTGATGGGATAGAGGCTGTCCCTCTCCCCAAGTCAGAATCATGGATAGAGCAGCAATCTGCCATCTCAAGGTATTGGGTGATAGCCTTTTCTCCAGCCCATCTTGGAGAAACTCCAATACCTGTACCACAGAGGTAGTTGGGGAATGAATAGACCTTTTGTCACACCACTTACAGAAAATACGCCACATAGTGTCATATATGAGGACCGTGGAAGGCCTCCTGGAGGCCTGGATTGTGCCCATGACCCTGGAGGAAAGATTGTCCTCCCTCAGAGAGTCTCGTTCAAGCACCAGGCAGTCACCTGGAGCCACTGAGGATCTGGATGCTCCAGCGACCCCTGGCTGAGGGCACTTGCGGTCTGAGGGATCCTTCAGGGTCTGCCCACCGACAGGGTCTGTAGGTTGGCAAACCACGGCAGTCATGGCCAATGTGGGGCCACCAGGATCACCTCTGCCCGTTCAGTGATCACCTTGCACAACACCCGAGGAATCAGGGACAGTGGGGGGAACGCATAAAGAAGGCCAGGGAGCCACTGCCATCTGAGAGTGTCTGTCCCCTCCACCCCGTGTCCAGAACCTCATGTAAAAGCGTGGAAGTTGTGAATTGTCTGGAGTGGCGAATAGGTCCACTACTGGTGATCCGAAATGGGCCGAGATCTGTCAGAAGAGATGCAGGTGGAGGTGCCATACGGCATTGTCCACCTTGGCCCAGCTGAGCCAGTCGGCCCAAACATTCGCCACCCCCGAGATGTGTTCCACAGTCAATGAAGCCAAGTGCCTCTCCGCCCAGCGGCCCAGATCCCTGGTTTCCGTCATAAGAATCTTGGACTTCGTGCTGCCTTGCTGGTTGACATGGGTTTTGGAGGCCACGTTGTCCATTAAGACTAGCACATGTTGCCCGGCTATACTGCCCAGGAATCTCTGGAGGGCCAGATGGATGGCTCTGAGTTCTAACCAGTTTGTTGTAAGTCCTGTCCACCAGGTCCCATTGCCCCTGGGCCATCTGCACCTGCAGATGAGCCTCCCAGCCATACAGGGTGGTGTCCGTGGTAACCGTCACCCTGTGAACCACCCTGAAGTGGAAGCCTCTGGTGATGGCAGTCGACTTCCACCAACGGAGAGAGTGGAGGATGTCCGCCAAAATGGTGACAGTTCTCCAGACTGAAGAGAGATCCTTCAGTTCTCAGGAGCATGGAACATGAAGTGAAAGGGTCAATTTTTATTTTTTTAAAGAATGCATTTCCATCAATTGTAGCTATGAAAATACCATGAAGGTTTGCAGCTACTACAAGAGAAAGATACAAGCAAGAGGTGATGAAAATGAAATGCCCCTTCTCCCTTTCTTTCCACAATTAAGCCAAAAATCAGGGAATCTGGGACAAAAATTAAACGTCATTTTCAAGACTTTAAATAATTGGCCACAGAAGTTTATACGAAATATAGGATACATACAACTGAGATCAGTGTTTCTCAACCTTGGCCACTTTATAATGTGTGAACTTCGACTCCCAGAATTCCCCAGCCAGCCCTGTTGGGAATTCTGGGAGTTGAAGTCCACACATTTAAGGGTTGCCAGGATTGAGAAACACCAACTTAAACCTATGCAAACAACACTGTATATGAAGTTTTTGATAACCTGTTGTCAAAGAACTAGAAGGGAGAGCCTTCAAATGAACATACTCAAAGGCTGGTGTGGAGAAAAACATCTATCGATTTTATTATTTTTCCATTACCAAAAGGAATCTTGAATACATAGCAGAAGATCAAGGTCCCCCAGTGCTCCAGTAAAAGCCAAGAATCAACTGCCCAACCTGCCAGCTTTTGTAATCTATTGCCCGGTGCCCACAAGGATTGGCCAAGAGAGAAAAGCTGCGGTTTTGGCTGCATCGGCTTGTTGGCTGGACGACGATCCCACAACTGTCCCTCCTTGATGAGGGGGATGGAAGCTGCCCGTGGGAGGCGTGTTCCACACCGGGGGGAGGGCCCAGGATGGAGCCATTCTGGAAGATGTGATGAGAAGCTGTGGACCTGTCCTAGAATGAGCTTCTTCTTCCATCAGAAGGCCCATTCCTCTCTCCAGCCCTGAGCTCTTTCCCTCTGAAGCGGGAGAGATGGTTGGCCAGTCTCCCTTCTTTGCTAAGTAGCCAAGCCTTCTTCGAGCTGCTTTGCCTCTCTTCCCCATCGGCCTCCTCTCTCAACTGGACAGAAGGCTGTTTGTACAGCATCTCCTGGCGGATCACCTCCCTTCTTCTCTCTTTGCCAAATTTCCTTTCCTTTCTGCCTCCCACACCTGAGGTAACTTTTCTTAGAACTTTTTCTTGGAAAGGAGGCTAGGAAAGAGGGAGCAAGCCTGCTCTGTGGAGCTGATGCTCTGATGGGTGGTCAATCCCTTTTAATGACCTTCAAATCCACCCCAATGCCTGCTGCACAGAGGTTTTATCATTATATAATGAACCCCCTAAGTATAACAGTCCCGGTTCTTATTGTACATTTAAATAATATAGGTCTCTATTTGCCTCTTAGCAGGATCACAACATCCAGCAAAGAACTTTGTGCAATTGATTTTTTTAGAAAAGCTGTTTCATTATATCATAAATAGATGGCCCTTGTTATAGGTTTTTACAATGTAAGTCTACATCAAAGAGTAGCTTTGCCTGTTTGGCAACCCCAATGTACCACTGCCTTTCCCATTCTCCCTTCCTGTCCTCTTCCAGCCGCTTTCCATGTAGAGGGAAGGTCTGGATAACTCATTCTTTCTCTGTTATTCTTGCCTTTTCTTAACACAGGAGAGAGAGTGTGTTTGAAAAAGTAAAATCTAAATTAAAAAAAAAATCAGGATGACTTGTGTATGTAATGCAAAATATATATATTTCTATATTTTCTTTGGGTTTTTTTTCTTCACATCTACCTCTTTAAAGTTATACCGCTGGCGTGTGTGCTAAAGAAATCACTCATTCGCATGGGGAACGTAAGCCTATGCCAGTGAACTCCATACATAAATGTATGTGGACACTGAGACAATTATAAAAATAGAAAGGCAGGCCCGTATCAATCTATTTTCAGAGAATGCTATAAGGAATGGAAATCTTCTGCCAACCGTCATTTCTTGGTGAGGGAGGAGAAACGCTCTGTATGCTCTGATCAAGTTTACTTTCTGCTTTGGAAAGAAAACAGATTTCTTCTCAAATATCAGTGTTGGTCTTCAGACAACTATATATGACACCCAGCAATCCAACTGACAGTTTATAGGGAAAAGGAAAAATATATTCGTTGGGCGTGCAGTCACTCTTAATCATCCAAACCCCGCTCTTTCTCCTCCTCGGGAGGGCTCATGTAGGACTCAACTGCATTGTAGATGAAAGGGTACAGCTTGACTTCTGGCCTTGATGTAGAGCAACACCTGCATTCCTCATTGTAGTATCGAAGCAACAGCTTGTAAACATCTCCTGGAAAATGGAAACAAAACAGAGAGAAAAACTAAAATTTACATACAGGTCCTCAACTTATGACCACAACAGAGCCCAAAATTTCTGCTGCTAAATGAGACATGTATTAAGTGAGTTTTACCCAATTTTACGGCCTTCCAGTCAACCACCCTGGCTGATTCACTTAAACCACTGTGATTCCCTCAGAGCCAGCTTGGTCTAGTAGTTAAGGCACCAGGCTAGAAAGCAAGGCACTGCGAGTTCTAGTCCTGCCTTAGCCCTAAAAGCCAGCTGGGTGTCTTTGGGCCAGTCATTCTCTCTCAGCCCAGCTCAGTGCTTTTGTTATAGGGAAAATAAGAGGAGGAAAATGTGTTGGATAGGTTCGCTGTCTTGAGTTATTTGTAAAAATAATCAAAGTACGATATAAAACAAACAAAGAAACAAATAAATAAAAAAGCTGCCCAACTCAAAGAAGATTCTAGGCAATCCAATGTGCAGATTAAAAGCACATTAAAGGCCACATAATTGCACAGATCAAAAGACAACTCCCCATTAAAAATTGCAAACTGGGGAGACATTTCTAAGGGGGTTGGAGACCACTACTCAATAGTTTTTGGGAGTACATGCAGCAAGAGCCAGTGGTGATACGTTACAATATATAAGTTCCATGGTCCTCAGCTTCTATTCTCATGGAAATCATGTTAGCTCGGTTTATGCAGCTGTATGGGTGGTCAGCAGTATGAAGTATCTGGGGTTGCAGATAACTAACAATCTGAACTGGTCTCTTCACACATCATCCTTAATGAAGCATGCAAATCAGTGTCTGCATTTCCTGCATCGGAGAAGGCAAGCACATTTTTCTCCTTCTGTCCTGCCACTTTTTATAGAGGTGCAACTAAAAGTGTTTTACAGAGGCACAGTTGAGAGCATTTTAACAAACTGCATCCCTGTTTGGTTTCGTGGCAGCAGTGCCTCAGATAAAAAGTCCATATAGAGAGTGGTGAGGACAACCAAGAAGATTGTAGGAAGCTCACTCCCTTGATTCAGGGCACTGCTTATAAGTGCTATGTGCTTAAAGCTCCAAGGCTCATGAGAGACCCTACACCCTCATACATCCGAACTAGACTGTGTTGTTTCTGTGTCATGGAACATATGCAGGTATATGCATAATTTTGCATTTATTTATTCTGTCATGATTATATAGTGTATATTTGAGAGCTCCATCCAATGAAGTTTCATTTTAATGTATGCTGATTAGTCTAAAGTGACAATAAAATTATTCTGTCAAATTTAGTTCACCACAATTTGACTTGTCCATACCAAATTCAGATTTATTTTAAAAAAATCTCCAAGGTGTTTTCCTTGACCTATCCTAGTAAGCATTGCCTCCCTTCTGTGCTGTCCACGGTGCTTTTCAAGGGAAGGGAGATGATACATACCCACCACTTGGCCCCTCTCGCTCAGAAACGTGTGCATGCTGTAAATGTCTCTCATCAATTCAGCATCTCCAAAGGTGAAATAAACCACGTCGCGTCCAGCCTCAGCAGCTGCTAAGATCTGTATTAAGGCTAAAGCAAATGAAGAGAAGACAGTGATCAACGAAGTGGAGGAAGAGGACCCCATTTTTCATCTGAAATGGACTTTCTACAACAGGTGACCTGCACTGGGATGCTTCTCCAGCTCCAGGCAAGGAGAAACTGTGGCTGCCTTCAAGAGACGTTATCTAGGTGAGTTTCTCCTGGGAAGATGGAAAGTGTAATTCAGCAGCAGGGAACATGTGCTGCTTCTCTTTCAGCTGGGCTGTCAAGACAAGGGGAGCCAAGGGGGAGAAGGGCCGATGGTTACTTTATCTCTTGACTTAGATGTTTCCCTATACAGGAGATGATGTGTCTACTGATCAACCTTAAGTGAATATTTTATTTGTTCAAAATGATAGGATTTAACCTTGAATTGCATTAAAAAAAGTCCTTGGAAAGACAAAACTTCCATATATAAATGCAAGAAAGCATCAGGGTCACTAATGGAGCCCACACCTAAATCATTGGGGGACACATGAGTTCAATTTCCAGCAAGAATGGTGGTTTTAATCAAGCTATGACAGAGGCTATGAATTCTCTGCAGCTTCAGTAACTTGATTTTCATGAAAAGTCCTCGTTAAGAATACATGACTTTTCTTTTCAAGTAGCAATGACGGTGACAGGAAGGCGACCCTCTGCTAAGAAAGAAGCGATGCACTTCCTATACTTGAGACAGCATGATGAGGACAGAAGACCGGAGAACTGCAAAGTGAAATTAATTTACAGGAGATGACCACTATGCTGAACCCGAGGGAGAGGTCAAGCGTGTCATCAGTCTTGAATCCTTTCCTGCTCACAAGAGATCTAAGTCCAACCCCACTTGAATTCCTTTGACTCACATCTACCATCTATTTGCTTTGGACTGTTAGTAGTTCAGATTCTTGTCAAGAGCTTAAGCTTGCAATAAACCTTTATATTCATTTAAACTGCCTGGACTGCTTAGTCAGTGTTCATACAGAATTTGAGAGCAGAAGAAAGAGCTTGATTTCAGCCTTCCCCTGTCCCATCCGTGCCCTACATTCCTCTGACCTGAAGCTGCAGAAATGGCGAGCGCTCACGGCAGCCAAAACCCCCTGAGATTTAACTGCAAGGAGAGTCAGGTTTACCTTTCAGTCTTGAATCGCCTCCAAAAGCCCCGCAGCCCCAGTTTCCTGTTGCAACAGCTGGAAGGTGATGTGGAGGGAGACCGGGACGAGAGAAACCACAGAAAGCCTGCAGGCAGACAAAAAGCTCACAGCCCCTGGCAGCCTTGGTTTTTCAAGAGCATGCCACGATAAACTTTCCTTTTTTTTTTTTAGTGGATTGGCTATTTTTAACCCACAGGGTCAATCCAACATTAAGGGCACAGCTGAAAAGAAGAAAAGAAAGGAAAAACCTTACAGGGCAAGAGGGATTAAGAAGTTACTGGCCTTGTTCAGCTCTCTTCTAATTTTCTCCGGAGCGAACTGATCCAGAAAACGTCTGAAATGAAAAGCATCTATAGCCACAATTTCTGTGCAGCGTCTCTGCCATTCATCCCTGGCAAAAGGGAAGAGAGAGAGAGAGAGAGGGAGGGAGAGGGGAGAGAGAGGGAGGGAGAGAGGGATAGAGGAAGAGAGAGAGGAAGAATATGTTGTAATTAGTCATATAAATAAGACAGATATGAGTTCATCTCTCAAGAGATTAACCGAAACCTCAGAGCACAAAAACAAGCATTAGGAAAGGCAATGTTCAACTAGATTACCAATAATCTGTATTAAAATTGAAGAAGACAGATGAGAGGGGAGAAGACAAGATATTTTGTCTCCTAAATATATTTCATGATGAGAATGTCAAATCAGCCACACTCCAGGATTGTCAACCTCCCCCACTAAAAAATGTTGCTACGTAGATTATCACAGTAACAGGAATATCATATGCCCAATTCAAAGAATAAATTCTTTTTTTCTTTAGCATTTCTTTGTTTTACACTGAAGCTCTAACTTTCAGGTGCAGCTGTCAAGTTTTGATTCACCATTGGCATATTTATAATAAACCAGGGCATGATTGATTTTGCAAAACCTCTACAGACTGTGTCAGACTGGCGCTACCCTCCCTTCCCAAATTTCCAATTTGTATTTAGGGGAAAAAAAATAACCCTAGCAGATATTATGGAAACGGTTCAAGTGGGAGGTCAGACTTCTTTACAAATGTGAAAATTCGCCATTTTTTTCTCTACATGAAGATTTTTTTTAAAAAAATATTATTATATACTTTATTCATTAAACATGAAACTCAGTCAACTGAACATTCAAAAATGTATCACAAATACCAATGACTGGTGCTAATGGTTGATACGGATTGCTGCCAGTGTCCTAGGTATCAACCAAGTACCTTCTTAAAATATACAATGTTCTGAGTAGTGCAGTTTTTTTGCAGTTCCGCTGGTGTTATTGCAGGAAGCTGCAATTTGTTGTTGTATCTTATACAATTCTTGGACATGGTACCAAGGGCCCCAATGACAATGGGTATCACTGTTACATGTTTCATCCATAATCGGGTAGTTTCGATGGCCAGGCCGCAGTATTTTGTAATTTTTTTCCAGTTCTTTTTCATCGACTCTGGCATTTCTTGGAACTGCGATGTCAATAAATTGTACGCTTCGGTTTTTGACATTTGTGGTATCTGGCATGTTGTGTTCCAAGTGACGATCCGTCTATATTCAGAAGTGAGACAAGATCTTTACCTTCTCATTTTTGATAACTTTTTCCACTTTATGTTTCCATTTACAGGTAAATTGTATTTTTTACATAATGACCTGTGGATTAATTTAGCAAATTGATCATGCCTACCTTTGTTTTTGTGATTTTGCTGTATTCACATATTAAATGTGAAATAGCTTCAACTTTGTTGTTGCAAAGTTGGCAGTTTGGATTGTCAGTGGATTTTTGTATTTTGTATTTCGAAGAGCCGAGGTGGCGCAGTGGGTAGAGTGCAGTACTGCAGGTCACTTCAGCTGACTGCTATCTGCAGTTCGGCGGTTCAAATCTCACCGGCTCAAGGTTGACTCAGCCTTCCATCCTTCTGAGGTGGGTAAAATGAGGACCCAGATTGTGGGGGCGATATGCTGACTCTGTAAACCGCTTAGAGAGGGCTGAAAGCCCTATGAGGCGGTATATAAGTCTAACTACTATTGCTATTGTATCTTTGCTTTCATGGGATTCGTTTGTAGTGCTTGTTCTTGAGCAGCAAACATTAAACCTGTTTCTTTCTTAATGGTTTCTTAAACCATGTTCTTGTCAAGTTGTCATCACATTTGCCAATGTTTTTCAAGTACTGTCCATGCAAAGATTTGGTTTTCCATCTATTTACTCTGTCATCCAGCTGTTTTTCTTTTGTTTCTGTTGTTACTATAATGTTCTCCGTTTTCACAGCCTGCAGCAATCTTTCAGTGCTTTGGTTCACATAATCATTCAAACTTCATTTTTCTCCTTCCAGAGTTTGATGGATTTGCAGTAGCCCCCTGCCCCCTATTTTTTGTGGCAGGTACAACCTGTCAATATCACTTTGCAGATGTAAAGCGTAATACATATTCAAATTTTTTTGCGTTTTCTGGTTCAGATTTTCCAGGTCAGTCAAAGTCCAGTTGATGATTCCAGCTGAGTAGCATATCACTGGAACTGCCCATGCATTAATGGCTTTAACTATATTTCCAGCATTCAGCTTTAATTTTAGTAATTTACGGGCCCTCCTGATTTATTCCTTTTGCATTGACTCTGACTTTTCCATTCAAGATGTTAACTGCTCCCAATATGCCTAGGTATTTGTAACCGTCATCCTTTGCTAAAGCTTTCACTATGCTTCCATTTCCCAGTTCTATTTCTTCTAATTTTTCCATTTTTCCTCACTGCATGGATAATGTATCACATTTTTCAAGCCCAAAGTTTATTTTGATGTCACTGCTGAACAGTTGAACTGTGTTGAGGATTTATTTAAGTTGAGTGGGGCTTTTGGCATACATTTTTAAGTCATCCATGTATAGTAGATGGTTTATCTTGCCATGTTGCCTTGAGATTTGGTATCCCAAGTTTTGTGTTTCATAGGATTATTGTCAGTTGAATTAATGCGATGTTGAACAGTAGTGGTGAAAGTGAGTCCCCCTGGAAGATTCCTCATCTGATATTGACTTCACCAATGTTCTCCCCATTTGCTGTTAGAACTGTTTTCCATTTTTGCATATTTGTTTCCAAAAATGTACAGATATTTTTGCTGATTCCAAAGTTTTCCAGACAGGTGTTAATCCAGCTATGGGGTAATTAGTCAAATGCCTTCTTGTAATCAATCCACACCATATTTAAATTTGTTTTTCTTTGTTTTGCATTTTTTAGTACCATTTTGTCTATGAGCAGCTGATCTTTTGTTCCTATTGATTTTTTATAATTTTCTTTTTGTTCTACTGGATACAAACTATTTTCCATCAGATGATTGAATACTGAATTTGCCAGTATTCTTGCAAAAAGTTTGAATGTTGATGGTAGACAAGTAATTGGACAATAGTTGCTTGGTTCTATGCCCTTTTCTGGATCTTTCATTATCAAGTATGTTCAACCAGCTGTTAACCAATCTTCACTTTTTGCATTTTGAAGCATTTGATCAAATTGAGTAGCCATGTGATGATGGAGACTGATCAGGTATTTTAGCCACTATACATACAGTTCGTCCAGGCCAGGGACACTCCAGTTCTTGACCTTTTTTGCTTGTTTTGCCACCATGTCAGTTTTTATTAAAATATTTTCCATTTTGTTTCGTGTTGTTTGTTGTTGAATATCTTTGATCCATGAGGTAGTTTTGTTGTGTTCCACTGAGTTTTCCCACAGTTCTTTCCAAAAGTTCAAAGTTTTTTCTTTACATGGGTGAACATTAGTTTGGATTCGATTTTCATTGAGAGACCGGTAGAAGAGGTGTTGGTTTCTTCTAAACTGGACATTTTCATGATATTGTTTTATTCGTCTTTTGTATCTTTCAATTTCACAGGTCTGTGACTAAAAAGTTGTTTGATTATTTTCATCTAATTTCAATGTATTTTGGTGTGCTGAAAACAAATAAAATATTGAAAAAACTCCTAGACGTCATATTTGCCACAACATGCAAAATTGTCTTCAAATTTAGCAAGGAGGGAAGGAAGGAGGGAAGGAAGGAGAGAAGGAGAGAAGAAAGGAGGGAAGGAAGGAGGGAAGGAAGGAGGGAAGGAAGGAGGGAGGGAATGTAGGAGAGAAGGAAGGGGGGAAGGAAGGAGGAAAGGAAGGGGGAAAGGAAGGAGAGAAGGAGAAAAGAAAGGAGGGAAGGAAGGAGGGAAGGAGAGAAGGAGGGAGGGAAGGAAGGGGAGTAGGAGAGAAGAAACGAGAGAAGGAAAGAGGGAGGGAGGGAAGAAGAAGTAGGACCGTTGTAAGATAAGATGGATCTATGGGATGATAAAAAAGCAATCTTCAAGTATATTGTCAACAGTAGGGAAAAATTGTTATAAATACATATTATTAATAACAGTTATGAGATCATATAATTGTGAATGTATATATGAAATTGATAAAATAAAATAAATTATAAAAAAAATTGTCTTCAAATTTATCATCTTTTTTAATTTTTGGTATTTTTTATATTATGGGTTTTTAACCAAATTTAAAGTCCAAATTACTATTAATTAATTTACATAAGTGCATTTAAGATATAAAATGCCAAAAAAACCTTAAAGGATTTGTCCGAGTTATGTAAAAAAAATATAGCACTGTAAATCTGATGGTCAGCAATATATACATAAGCTAAGCAAGTTTTAAGTCTGTGAATGGTAGAAGGGGTTAATCTTTCCTGAAGAATCCAGTGGGAGGGAGACACAGGGCAGATAGGAGCACCTCCGGTCAGTGCAGGGGGCGTGGCCAGCACTGTGATGTCTCATGTACAGACACAGAATTGCTCTCTCCTGCATGCCACACTTGTGCACGAATTATCATCAGGTTCTTGGTTCTAGGCTGTTCATACTTTTTCATCGCAATTCATGTTAGCTTGTCATTCTTCAACTGTTATGTTATGGCTCCACGAAAGTGTATTATGAATGTGCTCGGGCAACAAGCTGGGTACACCAAATACCCTTGTTTTCTGTGTCTATGGGACAGTCGAGACCGACAAAATCACTGGACCAAGAAGAGTTGGCAGCCGAGGGTGCTAACAGTCGGTGAAAAAAAAAATGTCCTCCAAGAAACTTTGGTAGCTTCCCATAAAGTTCTTCTACCACCTCTCCACATAAAATTGGGATTGATGAAGCAATTCGTAAAATTACTTCCAAGGGATGGAGAATGCTTCAAATACTTGGTCACCAAGTTTCCATGCCTGTTGGAGGCAAAATTGAAGGAAGGTGTGTTTGTCGGACCAGACATTAGAAAGCTTATAGTTGATCAAGAGTTTGTCAATACTATGATGGATCCTCAAAAAGAAAGGTGGATTGCATTTAAAGAAGTCATACAGAAATTTTTAGGCAATAACAAAGATCCTCACTACAAAAGGATTGTCGGAAGAATGCTGAAAGTATTTCAAGCTTTAGGCTGCCTGATGAGTTTGAAAGTGCATTTCCTCCAGTCCCACCTTGACTACTTTCCTTAAAAGTTGGGAGCTGCGAGTGAGGAACAAGGTGAACGATTCCACCAAGACATTAAAGAGATGGAAAGGAGATACCAGGGAAAATGGAGCATTACAATGATGGCAGACTACTGTTGGATGCTTCAGAGACATTCCAGATGCTACTCACAAGCGTAAATGCACCAAGAGGAGCCTCACAAGGAAGAAGAATCGAGTTTAGTGTGTGTAGGGGAGCTCATTTCAGTTCAAAAAAGGATTTTCATGAAAATATTTTAATAAAACGTTAATTTTATAAGTCTATTTCCATTTATTTTTAGGTATTGCCTTATTTAACATAGTTGCCTAATTTGTCAGGAAATGTGATGTCTGTGGAGGTCATTTTCGGATTCAGTGGACCAAAAAACATAAAGATTACATGGAATAACCAAAAACAGCTCTCGAATTTTTTATTTTTTTTGGCAGACCTGGGTTTTCTTTGCTGTTGCTATTACACATGGTTTTAGTTCTTCCATGATTTCGCTTGCTTTTATCTCGAGGTTGTATTTTTTGTATAAACTATTTTTCACCATTTTGTTCTTTAGTTTCCTTCTTTCAAGTACTTCAGATTGCTGACATCCCCTCATAGTTTTTTTTTTATTTCAAGTCAAATTTTCCACTTTGGTGTTCCAGCGGGGGTTTGGGGTTTTTTTGGGGTATTTTATAACCCAGTTCTGCAGTTATATTGGCAGCTGTGCTATACATTAAATGATTGGTTTCATATAATGTGCTGGATGAAATGGAAGTTAAAATGTTGTTCACAGCAGTTAACAGATTTTTCACTCATTTGCTATGCGCTTCGCGAATGGTAGGTAGTCTTTTCCTTTCTACATTTTCTTTGATGTGGTTTTCAATTTTTCCTTTCAGCATTTTTGCTAGATCACTTAGCTCTACACTTTTGAGTTGTTGCACAGAAGGATCTTCATCCTGCATGTTGGTTTCTTCCACTGGCTTATTGTTTTGTTTTTAGCCAATATTTCTAGATGTTACATTTCCACATCTGTGAAAACTTTATGTCTTTGATCCATTAATCTTTGTTCAGTTATGTCACTTTCCTTCCACAGTTGCATCATTCTTTTTTGAAATCCTCTAGCTATTGGTTCTGCCTGGTAGTAATATTTGAGGATTTCTTGATTTTCTTCGGTTGTCCAAGTTTTGTGCTTTGGTTCCAGTCGCTTTGCACCCTGGCAGTAACAACTGAGCCCTGTAGCCCCTTATTCTACAGATGTCCAGGAGCCATCGCATCTGACGTGGTCCTTGATGACCCAGGCGATGACCGATCCAATGTGGAACTTTGTTGGTTTTTTTCTCATCATTAGTGATGGTAGGTGCCTGGGTTGGTATTCAGTGCTAAGCCACTATTGATTCAAAGATGATACCATAATCCCATATATTATTATTATTATACAATTGTTTCATAGCGGCCAGTTGTTTTGCCGGATTTGGCATTGATTACTAGTCGGGCCCCACCCAGGGGCCTAGGACGTTGTAACATATTTTCGTAATATGCGTGCAGATCCAAGCAGTGCGGCTTTTTGCATTTGACTGATGGTGATTTTGTCAATTGTTAACTGTTTTAAATATAATTCCAGTGCTTTTGGAATAGCACCCAGTGTGCCAATTACCACTGGAATTACCACTGCTGGTTTGTGCCATAGTAGTTGAATTTCGATTTTTAAGTCCTGGTATTTTGCGATTTTTTCATGTTCCTTCTCAGCGACCCTGTTATCACCTGGTATTGCAATGTCTATGATTGTGACTTTATTTTTCTCAACCAGTGTGATGTCTGGTATATTATGCGCCAGTATTTTGTCCATTTGTATACGGAAATCCCACAAGATCTTGACCATCTGATTTTCGGTGACTTTTTCAGGCTGATGTTCCCACCAGTTTGTTGCTGTTTTATTATTATTATTATACAATTGTATCACAGCGGCCAGTTGTTTTGCCGGATTTGGCATTGGTTACTAGTCGGGCCCCACCCAGGGGCCTAGGACGTTGTAACGTATTTTCGTAATATGCGTGCAGATCCAAGCAGTGGGCTTTTTGCATTTGACTGATGGTGATTTTGTCAATTTTTAACTGTTTTAAATGTAATTCTAGTGCTTTTGGAATAGCACCCAGTGTGCCAATTACCACTGGAATTACCACTGCTGGTTTGTGCCATAGTAGTTGAATTTCAATTTTTAAGTCCTGGTATTTTGCGATTTTTTCATGTTCCTTCTCAGCGACCCTGCTATCACCTGGTATTGCGATGTCTATGATTGTGACCTTATTTTTCTCAACCAGTGTGATGTCTGGTGTATTATGTGCCAGTATTTTGTCTGTTTGTATGCGAAAATCCCACAAGATCTTGACCATCTGATTTTCGGTGACTTTTTCAGGCTGATGTTCCCACCAGTTTGTTGCTGTTTTAATATTATAATTTTTGCACAAATTCCAATGGATCATTTGTGCTACTGAATTGTGCCGCAATTTATAATCAGTCTGCGCGATTTTTTTACAGCAGCTGAGTATGTGATCAACAGTTTCATCAGCTTCTTTGCAAAGTCTGCATTTGGCATCATCAGAGGATTTTTCGATTTTGGCCTTAATGGCATTTGTGCGGATAGCTTGTTCTTGCGCAGCCAGGATTAGTGACTGTTTCTTTCTTTAATGTACCTGTTGTTAACAATAACCAAGTTTGTTCACTGTCCACTTTATCTTTTATTTTTTCCAGAAATTGGCCATGCAGTGCTTTGTTCTGTCAACTCTCCATTCTTGATTTTATCACATCTTTTCTGTATTCTTGTTTCGTCCGTTGGGCCTTCAGTAGTTTTTTGTTCTTTACTTCAATTAATATATGTTCTTGACTTTCTTTTAAATAATCAGCCAGTGCATGTTTTTCTTCTTCAACTGTTTGCTTCACTTGTAATAATCCTCTGCCATCTGATTTTCGGGGCAGGTACATTATTATTATTATTATTATTATTATTATTATTATTATTATTATTGTTGTTGTTGTTGTTGTACAATTGTATCACAGCGGCCAGTTGTTTCGCCGGATTTGGCATTGGTTACTAGTCGGGCCCCACCCAGGGGCCTAGGACGTCATAACGTATTTTCGTAATATGCGTGCAGATCCAAGCAGTGCGGCTTTTTGCATTTGACTGATGGTGATTTTGTCAATTTTTAACTGTTTTAAATGTAATTCCAGTGCTTTTGGAATAGCACCCAGTGTGCCAATTACTACTGGAATTACCACTGCTGGTTTGTGCCATAGTCGTTGAATTTCGATTTTTAAGTCCTGGTATCTTGCGATTTTTTCATGTTCCTTCTCGGCGACCCTGCTATCACCTGGTATTGCGATGTCTATGATTGTGACCTTATTTTTCTCAACCAGTGTGATGTCTGGTGTATTATGCGCCAGTATTTTGTCGGTTTGTATACGGAAATCCCACAAGATCTTGACCATCTGATTTTTATTATTATTATTATTATTATTATTATTATTATTATTATTATTATTGCTGCTCACGGCAGGCGGGCATGTTTTGCTTGGTTATAGCCTCAGCATTAGGAACCTGTCAAAATATGAACTACATTTGGGAACATGAAGATCAATGAAAAGAATTACACAGCACAGGAAGAAGAAATCTAGCTCTGGCTTGCAGCAGTGAATTTTTCATATGTTATTCATCAACATTCTTTTTCCACAAACAGGTAAGAAAGAAGACTTTTGAGCATATTGGTCGAAGATTTTGTAGTTTTTTACTTTTGTAGATTTTGTAGACATAATATCCAAGCCTTTAATTGTCCTTTCTTTTGCTTGGTTTTTTTTTTAAGTCCCCAATTATCCATAAGTACTGTGTTAAAACTACTGTGTATGAATCATTTAATGCTGGTACGTTTTTGTTTTTGACTAATGTAATGTAATGCAATGAAACTAACTTAAAATGAACATCTAAAGTCCAAACGTCATCTCGTTCTCATGAGACGACGTTTCCTTTTGGTGCTCCTGAGGGAATCGCCGATATCCAAACTATCGGGGTGGTCCTTTGGGACCGAAGCCATCCTGTAGGGACAGTGAGCAGGGGGAACGAACCCCAACGATTCCGGGGACTCTGCAAATTCCCTGATTGAATCGGAGGAAGCTTCCCAAACTGACAGCTGTGAAGGCAGGCATTGCAAGCCGCTACAAAGCTGGGGCAGCCACAGCAAAAGTGTGGAGGAGGAAGAAAGGTGTGAACGGTCTGAGATCACACACACACACACACACACACACACACACAAACACATTTTCTTTTCTTTTTGAACCTCCTTGGAAACAACAGAGAGAGGAGAGTACGGCTTAAAGAGGTGGTGGAAGTGGGGGCTCCACCTCCGATAGAACAGTTGCGAGGAAGGCAGATGGAGCCAAAAGAACAAAGGGGAAAAAATAAAACTGGCTGAGAAAGATTGGTTTGAAGAATAAAGACAGAAAACCAGACCGGATATTCAAATTAGGATTGATAACTAAAGCTAAAGTGACTATACAAACTTTTTGTTGTTTCTTTTGTTTATAAAACTTTTTTTCTTTGAATTGAACAACAGTGCCATCTAGAGGCACCAGTGTAAATTGGAGGACATAAAAGCCAGGATGAGATGTGACCTTGGGAGCCTGTGAATTGAAATGATAAGAAATTGTTTTGATTGATAGAGCGCGGAACATGGGGAACTTTGTTTTTGCTTCTTACTGAATAGTGCAGCTCTTGGGACTTCAAAGGTGAAATAGTAGAAATAGACTATAAGGATTTTTCTTTTCTTTTTGTTTTTTGGATACTCTGAAATAAGATTCTGAGTTTTGCTCTTTTTTTTAGTGACTGTTATCTGCCTTCTTATTTTTAATTCTATATATTTTTTATCTTCTTGGTGGGCTGATTTGGATTACAAATTTTATTTTTATTTTATTTTTCCTGTTCCTGAGGTAATTTGTATTAAGGTAAGAATAACCTGAAGAAAAGAAGTAAAATTCTGAAATTTGGATTACAAAGGTTTTTTCTATATTTTTTTTCATTTTTTTTCTTCTCTTTGGGGGGTTTTCTTTTCTTTATTTCTGTTTGTCCTCCTTTTGTGGGGATTCATATGTGGATTACAAATTGGATTGGAATTATAACAATTTATACTCAGTGGATTACAAATACAATAATATTTCCTTGTATTGTGAATACAATACAATGTATTGTATTATATTGCAAGGTGAAGAAAATAATATCAACACTGTCTTCAGCATCTTCTATGGCACAAGAGGAAACATGGTTCTTGACTTTCTTCCCATAAACAACGGACAATGGAAGCTCCACTCAAACTCAAGGCGTTGGAGGATTGTAGAAAAACAACTGTATCTTGATGATCCCTTCTCACATCCTCAAGTTCAAGGAACCAAACATAGGTGACAGAACCCAATAGATAGATAGGTTTTTAATATAACTGGGATTTTACAGATTGTTTTTTTACAGAGATGAAAAGAGTCCAAGCAATAGTGAGCACAGTTAGTAGATACAGAATATGGTTCAAGGAAGGAATGAAAAAATATATTTCTTCTTCTTTTGGAGATCAAAATGGTCCCAACCCATAAATCAATTCTTTACTGTTTTAAAATGTTTTTAGTATTTTTATTAGTAATATATTTTTTTAATTATAACCCACCCAAGTGATTGACAGAAAGGGGAAGATAAAGCAATCAAATGAAATGAAAGAAGGAAGACTGAGGTGTCCTGCTTGGACGAAATGATGGCCTGGATTTCTGAAGAATACTTACTTTCTGTTGCAGATTTCCCCAAAATTATGCCAATACAAATTCTATTATTTAAAGTTAATTTGGAGGGTCAGAATTTTACCTGGGCCTGTCATCTTCATGGCTCCTGGCCCACTGGTAGGTTTCTGCATACCCAGTATATTCACTGTACTGTTCAGTCCCTGAATTTAAAAAAAAAAGTGGCATTAAAAAACTCATTTTCAGATGAGCATTTTACTTTATTCTAGCATTTTCTGGATCTCTCTCCAGCTTCTCTCAGTTTTCAAGGTCAGCAATGGGGAGGAAGGAGAAGAACAATGAAGCCAAAAGTAACCTGGATGGGATATTAAAAAATAGAAGCACAGAAGATCAATACAAAGGGGAAGATCTCTCCTCTCTTCCCAGGAAATATAGCCTATTCTAAATCAGTGTTTTTCAACTTTGCAATGTAAAGATGTGTGGACTTCAACTCCCAGAATTCCCTCACCAATGGCACCCTTTGGAACTACGGGTCTGCTGTATTGACTCTGAAAATGGCTTGAAAGGCACATAGAACACCTCTTTTTGGAGCTGTTAAAGCAGGCATTTTCCCAATTTCCCCAGCTGTCACAGCTGATTCTGCATAGGAAAACCACCCACTGGAAATCCACCATATTCATAAAAGCTTCCTATTGTATTAATTTTAAATTTTAGAGTTATATAAATGAAACACTCGGATTTATTAATTTTCACATTCTGTCTGCAACTATCAAAGCAAGAAACAAAACATCTCAGAATACAATTATTGGATCATGAGGTTCTTTTGATTCATTGGTGGGTTAGGAAAGGTATCTGTTTGTGTTTTTTGCATGACTGATCTCATATTTGTTACTGGGATGATCTCAAGCAGATGCCGGTCAATTGCAACAAATCTAATTTATTTGCAATTTCTCAGTCTTCTGCAAAATTCAGCAGCACAGTCTTATCCATTAGGCCACTGAGTCAAGATACATCACTGAAAAAATGTAATCTATCAGACAGATAGCTGTACACAGCAAAAACCTGCTTAAGTAGAGGTGGAAGCCAGCCAGAAATATAATGAAGATGATGAAGTGGCATTTTCCATTAGAGAGTAGAATGCTGCACCACAAATATTAATTAGAAAACACCAGAATAACTATAGGACTTTGAAAAAGAATTTTACTTTGGTTTGCACATTAGAATCTTCACCTTTTGGATGTAGGATCCAAAAATCTTTGATTTACCAGCAAGAATTGTTTTTAATCCCTTTCTGCCAAGCCTTGCAGGATCATCAGGTACTAATATGCAAACAATACTGACATTTAGCAAACAATTCATAAAGACCACAAGACTATTCTCTAGTGGCTCCCTGGGTTAGCTCTCTCAGCTCAAACTAACTACACTTCCCATTGGGAAGATTTTCATACAGATTAATGATGAAATTATAATTATAAAGTACTCTCAATCACACATAAAATCATTGTCATTTGGATCCTGTTAAAGCCTATCAATTTTACTTATGTTTAAGCAACACTTTAAAATGATCTAAGGACAATTGATTTATTTATTCACCTTCCTATTAACAGTATCTTCAAATCAACATAAACACAAGCAGTTCATTTCTCATCTTCCTGTTTTCCACTTTCTGTTTACTTCTTCAAACTAATTTGCCAACACCTAGCACTGCTGCTCTTTAAAAATGGACTTTATTTTTCAATCAAACAGAAGCATCTATACAAGAGTTATTCAGCTGTTACCGAGAACATCTTTCTGCAATTTTTTTTTGCAAAAACCCCACAGCCACGAATCTACTTAAATAACAAACTCTAGAGTGTTTATAAAGATTGTCATATTTCTTATTCAATAGAGCGCACAGGAAAAATCTCTGTGATATACTTGGCCTCTAATAAAAACCATGGGGCCTTGCCAAACGATGGGAAATGAGATTCCATTTTCTAAATCGATCCTCAAAATTAAATCCCCATATGCATTAGAAGCTAAAAACTGCAAAATGCTACAGGAATGGCCCTGCTAAAAATGGCAGGATTCTGTTCTGGTAAACCGAGAAACCATTCGCTTCTTTCATTATTCAATATAAGCGATCAATTTTTGTTTAATCAATAGGTGATTTTTCTTCTAGGACTCATGAATTGACTGGACAGTTTTAAAGAAGGCTAAATCTTGCAGCAAAGGTGACTTCTCGTGGTTTTGGTCATAAATCAACCAATTGTTGCACAGATAAAGATTCCCAGTGACCTCGGCTTTCCCAAGAAAACCCTTTTATAGAAGGACCAGAAATTCTATGAATTACCAAGAAGACCCAAACTAAAAATGGGAAGAAAATAAAGGAAATAATAGCACCAACCGCTTCAAAGTGAACTGTGAATCTAGAGAGCTGCTCTTTTTAAGTGTTTCTCTGATTGTGGAACGGAAAAGCTAGTTAACTATGAAATATATGACTAAGGAATCCCACATTGTAGAAAAGTAACAGGTGAGGCCCTTTGTTCTTTGCAATACAACAAAGACTAAAAAAGGAGAATATTTCTAGTTCAGGGTTGAAATGAGGGCTCCTTGGTGCTCTCTGAGCTTGCTTGTTTCCTTCCAGATGGTTCATTACTGAAACTAGATAACCTCATCTAGCACTCATGATGTTACCTAGTTGGGTAAATGAGACATTTTGAAGAAAACAAGCAAGCACAGAGAGCATCAAGGAGCCCTTACCACAAAGACAATTCCAGATCTCCTTGTACAATCTCAATTCTAGAGCATGGTCAATCTTGACTTGCTTTTTACCAGTGCACCTGTGAATCAAGCTGAGTTCTGCAATCCACAGGAATCCATCTGGAGAAAAGAGTTACTCACCTGTGATGATCAGACATTCATTGTGATCCAGGACCTCGGTAATGAGACGAGAGACGATCAATTCTGGATTGATTAAGAACCGGATTTCTTCTTGTACCAATCCTGCACCAGTGACACCCCCTCCGACAAAGCGGTTGGCAAAGTCCACCTGACAAGATACGCTGAGCGTTAATTTCTGAATATCTGCCTTTGCTGACCCCGTTCAATAAATCCAAAAACGAACGGAAATGCCCATCTCTTGTGGCTGACAGCTACATGGTTGATTCTGATCACAAGCCACTCGACTTTGTTCATTGTTCATGGCTAGCCTAATGTTCATTTGGGGTTTATTAAACTTCATTTCTAAGCTATGCAAATATGCTAAGACCGCCAAAGGCTATGATAAAAATGGTGCAAAAGCTTGCCTTTGAAGCGTTGCTCAAAATACCAAATCATTAAAAACCAATATTATCTTTCAAATATTTAGTCTGGCTACAGTACGTCCTAGCAAGGCAATTTGCTTTGTTTATTCAGGATCAGAGATCCAGCAAGCTTAAACAGGACTGACAATTCCACCTCACAGGTGAAAATGTTCTGGATGCAGTCAAAAGTAAATTTATTAAAGCACAACAATGCAGCCGAACGTATTTCTCATTCCTCTTCCCACAGAGTTATAGTTCTGGAACGGCTGCTTCATGATCAACAGGCATGTTGATGTCAATGCATATTTAATTTTAAAAAATTACATTACTGGAAAAATGTCTTATTATTTCAAGCAAAACAAAAAAACACCACACAGTGGACAGTTTTCTGGGCTCAGCTGGAAAATGGATCCTGCAGCTAGAACTTTTGCAACCTCAGAGACTTGAGATATGAAAAATCAACAGCTGAAGATGCCCGAAGCAGCAGGAAACTTCAAAATGTTTTAACAGCATCCTGCTCCAAAGATTATATTATATTTTATTTATTATTTTATTAAATTTACCATAACAGGGTAGGATCTGTTATTATTCAATCAGCCCCCTCCACTGCGCTCTTCCACCCTGGGGTCCCAAGCCAATTGGTATAGCCACGTCTTTGGTCCTTACTAAAAGATGGGAGAGTTGGAGCCAACCTCATATCGGGGGGTGGCAGGGGGAAAACCCCAGCAGAAAAGGCCCCCCACTTGGACCCTGCCAGTTGGAATGGGCAGACGGTTAATAATCGAGGCCCACCAGGCCTCCTCTGCCAGCACGAATGAGGTAGGCCAACCCCAATGGGGTGAGACGGTCCCTCAAGTAACCTGGACCCACGCCGTGAGGGGCTTTAACCTGGATCCACGCCGTGAGGGGTCATCTTCCCTCCTCCCTTAAAAACTGAGCCATTCCTGAAAGGGATAGCCATCTATAGCAAGGACAAGTACTACTGGCTACTAGTAAGACTACTGACTATTACATTTAGTAGTTTTTTGCACACAGTAGTAGTATCCAAAGACGCTAATCAAAATTGAAACCCATAAAAATGTTGTTTGAACATAAATGGCTGGCCATTTTCTGAGAAGCTCTTAATCAAATTTATGATCATCTGCCACTGAATCAATTTAGTTAAGTGGCAACTAAAAACTGGCATCAAGCTGCCTTCTAGCATTATATTCACAATATGTTTCTGCATATTCTCCAATTTGAGAAACTAGTGTATTTTCTGAGGTTGCATATGAGACCAATTTCCTCATTCTTTTATGCAATTAATTATTTTATGCATTCCTCATTCTTTTATGCAATTAATTTCAGTTACCGTATTTTTCAGAATATAAGATGCACTTTTTTACCCCTCAAAAGAGGGTGAAAATCTGGGTGTTTCTTATACTCCAAATGTAGCCTCGCCCATCTGGTCCGCGCGTCGGATTTTCGGTTCCTGGAGACAGGGATCCTCACTTCCACATTGAGTCTGATTCCCGAAGCGGCCCAGGGAATTGCATTGAAAGCATTTTGAAGGCTCCCCTCAGGAGCCACCAAGTGCTTGCCACCTCTCTGACACCCGCTCAGCCTCCTCCCATCAGAGACGTGCATTCTCTTTTCTCCTGGCCAGATCCGCCACCTGAAATGTGAGGATCGTGGAGGAAAGAGCTTTCAGGTGGCAGCGCTTTCTGCATGCACCGTTTTCGGAATTGGGATCCGCTACCTGACAATGCTTTCCTCCACAATCCTCACAGGTGTCAGAAGGGCAGCAAGAGCTTGGTGGCTCCTGAGGGGGATTGAGCCTTCTCCGTTCGCAACGTCTTTGCCCTGGTTCACCGACAAAAGGGCGAACGACAAAACCACGGTGAGAAAACCATGTGTTCTAAAGCGCTCCGACGAATGAGCGCTGAATCGCGCCGACAACAGCGCGGTGACAGAAGCGCGCTGTAAACCTAATCCCTAACCCTAAATGTAACCCTAAATGTAACCCTAAACGTAACGCTAAATCTAACCCTGAACCTAACCCTGAACCTAACCCTAACCCTTACCTTGTTAAATCGGCTTTCTGCTGACGCGCTGTTGTAAAGCGCCCTTCTGTCTCCGCGTTGTTGTCGCGCGTTGATGACATCGCGGTTTTAGCGATGCGGTTTTAGCGACACGGTTTAGTCGGGCGCGGTTTTGTCGTTCGCCCTTTTGTCGGGTCACGCTTTGCCCTGACGGCATCGCTGGCAGCCGCTTCCCGCAGCTCAGGAGGTGTGTGGTCTCCCCACTGCTGCTGCTCGGCCTGAAAACGCTTTCCTCCACGATCCTGTTTCAGGCCAAGCAGTGTCAGCGGGAAGAGCACGAGAGTGGAGCTGCTCTTTTTTCCACGGGGCAGAAGGCTTTGAATCAAGTTTGATTGTACCCTATTCCAAGTTTTAACTTTCCAACCTAGCATCCTAAGAAATCTAGCGTCTCTGAGACACCTCTCATTTGCAGGACGAGGACTACGACGGCATATACAAAAGCCTCTTGAGTAACTGGGAATGAAAGCCGTGCTTTTCGGGCGGCGGTTTTCGGCAGATTCCAAGCATGGCTTTCTTTCTCAGTTACTCAGAGGCTTTTGTATATGCTGCCCTCCTTCTCCTGCAAATAAGAGGTGCCTCAGAGACGCTAGATTTCTCAGGACACTAGATTGGGAAGTTAAAAACCTGGAATAGAGTACAATCAAGCTTGATTCAAAGCCTTTGCCTTTGGGTCACTGCGCTGCCACCCAAAAATGCTATTACAGCAATCTCTGTAGAGCCCACTTCACCTGCCTCTTCTCGGGCAGTTCCAGGTGGCAGAGATCACGGTAACAGCATTTTGAGGTAGCAGCGAAGCGATCTCAGGAGCTTGATTGGATCCCATTCCAGGTTTTTAACTTCCCAATTTAGCGTCCTGAGAAAAGCCTTCATGGAGAGGAGACTGTTCCTCTTCTCTTCTTCCACCCCCACCTCCAATCTGCCTGGATCTGTCATGCAGCAAAGAGCCTGGCACTTTGCTGCATGACGGGGGTTGTGAAGAGGGCTGTGAACCTGCCCGGTTTTTCAAGGAGGCAGCCTAGCCAGGTCCTATTCTTTGGGCTTTCCTTTTGCCGCTCAGGCACCACCACAAGGAACCGTTAATCCAAATGAAAAGAATCCCCACCCCTCCTCGCCCAATGGGCCCTTCCCGGTCAAGCACAGTAGCAGCCGTTCAGCAGCCGCCACGTGTCTTTCTCTCCTCACTGAAGGGAAGAGGCGACTGCTGCTCCTTGGACCAAGCGGCTCTGCTTGGTTGCTGATCAGAGGGAAGGGGGAAAAAAATAAAGGGTGGAGAGCTATGTTTAGTCCTGCCCTGCCGTGGGGAGGGTTAGAGAAAAACGGATTGAGATCGATAAAAACCTTATCCTTTAGGATGACTGAGCCCGCACATCCCGTTTTTGCCCTCCCCGGCCCCCTGAAGCACTTTGCAGGCCTCCCAAACTCTCTGCATGCCTCAGTTTTCAGAGGGTTTGGAAGGCCTGCAGAGTCCTTCTGGGGGCTGGGGAGAGCAAAAACTTTAAAAAAAAATTTACCTCTTCAAAATCTTGGTGGGCCTTATACTCCTGTGTGTCTTATACTCCGAAAAATACGGAACTTCTCTTAACTCCAGGATATGTGATGCACAATCTTCTTAATCACACAACTGTTGTCTCTTCGCAAATGCCCTCAATTTACTATTTTGGTTTATAAAATGCATGTCACAATCACAACCCACTTAATGACAACAAAAGTCAAAGATAACTATTGAAAAAGAATAGGCATAACCCTTTGTGATGCTTTTGCAAAGGGAGAATTTTAAGCTGCATCCAAAATTTATTTGAGTGGCTTGCTTGTGGTTCATGGCTCTTACACTTAGGGCCTGCCCTTTTTTCAGGATTAAAAGATGTTTATTGTGAAGAAGATCCTACTTTATCCCCACGATAATTCCACAATGCTGCTTGGACTGAGGTTCCTCAACCTTGGCATCTTTAGGCATCTATGGTTTTCAATCCCCAGAATTCAGAAGTCCACATGTTTTCACGTTGCCAAGGTGGAGAAACAATGGTTTACCTCAAGTGAGAAAAAGTAGCTGTTCTGGAGTGAGTTTTTAGAGTTAAACGCAGATTTGAACCTTATCCAGCATTGTCACCACAAACTCACTCTGCCGTGAATAGAATGAACATGCCCAAAGGTTTAAGGAAAATAAAAGGATATTCGAAACACTTATTTATTTGGGTTCAAAGTAGGTCAAACGAACAACCGATGTAGGTCAGAGTACTTCACGCACTTCAAAATTCTTCTCTCTCCGGTTTGCAAATATGCAAACAATGCCTAAGGATTATGGACAAGACAGGCTCCTTATCAAACTGTTCTGGTTGACTGGTTTTCAGATGAAGCTTCCTGAACTTGCTGAGCTGGTCACCAGACAGGGCACAGAAATACTGCTCTCAGTTTTTTATGTTTTTTTGTTTAAAAAAGGGCAAAACCTGAAAAATTGGCAGCCTGTCACTCCTCTACCCTGGCCCCCTCTCCTCCGACACTTGTCAATCTTCACCTGACTTGGAAAACAAACAAAGCCTAAACTCCATTTAGGTCTTCCGACTGTCAGTCAAAAAGGCTTTTCTCAAGATAGGAAACTGAGCCAATAGATCTATGTTGCAACGTGATGTGTGATAGCTTTGACATAACCTAGCGCAGAACTGATTTGTAGACATGTGCAGATTCTATGCCTACCTGGAGCATTCCCTGCCCGTTGCTCTCAATCGTCCCTTCATGGGTGACATGCAATCTGGGCAATTTTTTTGGAGATCTGTAAAAAGAAGCACATCAAAGCAACATGGGGGGAGTTGTTGATTTTTTTTGTCCTCATCTTAATATGCTCTGTGCCCATTAATAAAGCAGCTGCTGCCTCTCCAACTAACAAAAAGTCCCCAAACAGCAGGAAAACTGTACAGAAAACAGGCTGTATCTCTTGCAGGTTTCATACCCTGATTGTGCGGCGTCTTTTTTTGCGCCCGCCCCAAAGTTGCATCATGAACTTGGTTCTTAATGCAATCTGTCAGCTGGAAATGGATGTAAAGGAGCCTCAGGGGACGATTTTGGGTACAACACCCTGTTGTGCCAGCTACATTGCTGATTTGTGAATCATACAGCAGAATCTTTTTATTATCTTTCATTGAACCCTGCTGAAATAAAACGTGTCATTTGCAGATTGCAAGGAGACAAACGTATTGGCAGCTGTACCCTTAACTGGGGCTTTATAGATTTACTGATTTACCAAAATAGCAGCGACAAGAAGCAAGTTTTCAGGGTAATTCTTAAAGAAGAATGGCAAATTAAAGACTTTGTGTTGTTGAAGGTTTAAGATCAGGATGACAAGTTATCAATTTCTATCAAAAAGGAGTACTTGAGGATTTTCATGCAAAATAAAGTTGCTTTTCTCCTTTAGAAATAAAAATAGTCACCATCCTAACATACAAAACGGTTTTGTTTGTAAAACACACCTCTTGGTCTAGCGCTCCTTTTATATGAACATCGGATATATGGACTTTGTTTCTCTCAGTGGTTTTGTCTATATTTGGGTGTCCAGCCTTGGCAACATTAAGATCTGTGGACTTCAACAGCCAGAATTCCCCAGGCATAGCATAGCATAGCATAGCATTTAGCATAGCATATAGCATAGCATAGCGTAGCATAGCTGGCTAGGGAATTCTGGGAGTTGGTCCATAAACCTTAAAGTTGCTGAGGCTGGAGACCCCTGATCTATATGGTTCTAGAGAGGTGGAATCAGCTGCCCTTATATACCTTTATCACTTGTTATGCCCATTCTTTTTCAGTTACTCGGGCAATCCTGTTTCTCTTTATGTTGTTTGTTCCTGACTGGTAACAACCATGAAGTAATGATTCAGGTTGCAAAATGTTCCTACCTTGCTTATTAATTACACAACAAGATATTACTTTTAACTTGTAATAGTGACAATAGCTATTTGTTGAGATACACTCTTTGTTTCAATTTGCATTTTGAATCTTATTCTTGGCCAAGCTTTCACTGTAATGAATTGAAACATATATAGTAAATAAAAAAAGGAGATATTGTTTGACTTTACCTTTCCCATTCTGGAAATTCCTGCAGACACTGTCTGGTAAATGTCACAAGCCCAGTGGGTTCTTAAAAGCAAACAGACCAAAACAGAGAAATATTAGTAACTTCAATATCTATAACTCCAATCTGCAGCCACTGTTCATTATTAAATTCATATGCCGCCCACCACACTACCATGCAACTCTGGATGGGATACAGTCTCATAAATATGAGCATAATACAATTAGAAGGTTTTTTAAAAAACATGAAAACATTAAGCATTAAAAGTTTAAACATTAAAATAAAATAAACAACAGAATACATAAACTTGGATGCCTACTAATAATTAAGGTTAACATTCTACCCAAGCATCTTGGAGAAATCAGAGCTGGACCCAGTAAGTTTTCTAGATAAGCATTGTACTGGAGGAAACAAGTTTATTTTACTTTACTTTCGTTTATTCTTGTGGAAATGCCTCATCTCTTGTGTTTTGCAATGATTTGGCTGACTGATTTGCTAAACGGAGACATGAAGGGAGCAGAATGCAATATCCCTGGAAAATTCTCTATGGAAAATATTTAAAGAGTCTTATTAAACTATTTAGAAGCTGCAAGGGATTCAAGAAGTTTGTCGGAAGCCTTGTTCCATCCCCGCCTCCCCCAGCAATATCTGCATTAATCTTCTGTTTCACCACAAAATGACTATTGTATGAAGAGCTAATGTTGCCCAAATAAAGCTTTCACCTTTTAAAAGCAGAACAGCACAAGAGTTGGAAGGGAACTTGGAGGTTTCTAGTCCAACCCCTTGCTCAAGCAGGAGACCCTCTACTATTTCAGTCCAATCTCTTTCTTAAAAATCTCCAGTGATGGGAGCGCCTACAACTTCCCAAGGCAAGCCCTTCTATGGGTTCATTGCACTCACCGTTAGGAACCCCCCTTCCTTGTGGCAGCCCCTTTGATATTAGAATGACGCTATCACCCCATCGCCCTTCATTTCCTTAGACCTGATTCCGATTCCTCTCTAGACTAGACAAGGCAAAGCTTTTGATTTTCAGCAAATGGAGTACCATATTTTTCAGAGAATAAGACACACCTCCCCCCCCCAAAAAAGAGGGTGAAAATCTGGGTGCATCTTATATATTGAATACAGCATTTTTGGCCTCCCAAAACCCTGCTCCCTTCACAAAAATGGATGTGCAGAGGGTTTGGGAGGTCTGCAAAGTGCTCCTGGAGGCTGGGGAGGGCAAAAAGGAGTGAAAACGGGATGTTTTTTTCTTCATTTTTGCCCCTCACTCTACACGCCTCCTAAAGGCTATGCATGCCCTTTTTTGGCAAAAACCGGACCCATTTTCATAAAAAACAGTATTTTGTTGTTTTTGCGCCCCCGCCCCCAGGAGCACTTTGCAGGCCTCTCAAACTCTCTGCATGCCCCGTTTTCACAAAAAACTAGGCATGCAGAGGGTTTGGGAGGTCTGCAGAGTGCAAAAACTTTTTTTTTTAAATTACCTCTTCAATATCTTGGTGCGTCTTATACTCCGAAAAATACGGTAATATTACAACCAGCTCCCAACTGGTTTTGTAGTATGAAATATGGGAAACATGAGAGTTTTATTTTAATTTCTATGACAGATGAATAGGTACTGTTCCACTCACTTAATAAAGGAGGGCAGTGAAATGTTATCTTCTTATATGGATGAGTTGCCGAAGTCGATTAACAAAGCAAGATATTTGGATCTGCCTCGGTATCATCTAAACGCCAAGGCTGGAGGGGAATACATGATGCTGCCATCCTTTGGCAATAAACCGAAGTTGATTAATCGGAGGTAGGCAGTTTTTGACTTATGGCCACCATGGAGCCCACAATTCCCATTAAGTAAGATAGTCATTAAATGAGTCCCCCATTTTATAAACTTTCTTGCCCACGGTTGTTAAGTGAATCACTGCAGTTGTTAAGTTAGTCACAGGGTTGTTAAGTGAACTTGCCTTCCCCATACACTTTGCGTCTCAGAAGGTCACAAAAGGGGACCGCATGGCCCCGGTCACTGCAACGATCATAAGTATGAACCGGCTGCCAAGTGTCCAAATTTTGATCCTAAGGATGCTGCAACGGTCATAAGAAAAACAGTCGTAAGTTACTTTTTTCAGTGCCATTGTAACTTTGAACGGTCACTAAATGAATGGTTGATAAATGTACAGTTCATTCAATGACCGTTCAGAATTACAACCATACTGAAAAAGTGACCATTTTTCAGAGTTGCAGCATCCCTGTGGTCATGTACCAAAATTCAGGTACTTGGCAACTGACTTGTATTAATGACGGTCGCAGTGCTCCGGGGACACATGATCCCGTTTTGCGACCTCCTGACAGGCAAAGTCAATGGGGAAGCCAGATTCACTTAACTATTGTGTTACACTCTAAAGAATTGCAGTGATTCATTTAACAACTGTGGCAAGAAAGATCATTAAATGGGCAAAACTCACTCAACAAATGTCAAGAACAGAAAACTTGGGCTCAATTGTGGTCGTAAATCGAGGACCATCTGCGCTGTCCAATGACTTAGCACGCTGTTTTTCCAAAGCTATGTTTGCTACTTGGTGATGTCATTATTATTAGTTGCAGAAGTAACACTAATAGTGCAACCCATTTCTTAGGGTCAAACTGTTCTGATTTCATAATAAAGGGGTGACTTCTTCCTATATATTTTTTACATTCTTCAGAGGTTAGGATCTCCCTCCGCCGAAGTTCTCATGCCTGGTTCAGATGAAAGATCCCGAAGCTGAAGGGCTGACATTCACCATTTGTCACGATCTACCAGTCATTAAACCAGAGAGTTAAAGGCTTAATTCCCCTGGGGCAGAGAAAAGGCTACGAGATTAGCCACTTTACTTTTTTCAGTGACTCTTCGGAAGTAGCAAAAAAGGGTTTTCAGCTTCTCAGGCTTTCTCGGAGATCGCCCCTCAAACAATCTACGGAAAGCAAAAAGATAGGACAATTATTGGAAAGTAATTAAGCAAAGCAAAATGAAGTAGTCGCATTCCCCAAAGCCCATTTTAAAACAATCCCTGTCACAATTTTTCTCGGTTCTGGTTTGCTCTTGGTACGGGCCAAGGATCTGCAGAAGAAGGAAGATGGACTAAGTCCACATCAAAATACTGGGTGGTTCCTTTCTTTGCGTATCAAATGTACTTGTCCAGATTATCTGAATCCAATTGAAAATTCAGAGCCCCAATTGGAACAGATGATATTCTGCTCTTCTAAACAGATACTGTCCTTTTTGGAGCATAAGACGCACCTTTTTCCCTAAAAAAAGAGGCTGAAAATCTGGGTGCGTCTTATACACTGAATACAGCATTTTTCAACTTCTGAAACCCCACCCCTTTCACCAAAATGGCCGTGCATAGCTTTAGGAGGCTTTCAGATTGCTCCTGGGGGCTTGGGAGGGCAGAAATGAGCGAAAACCTTGCTGCGTCTTACACGCCGCTGCATCTTAATACTCTGAAAAATATGATAGTTGGAGTATACTCAAGAGAGACTTTTTATTAGCCTTATTCAATTCTGGAATTGGGTAATATGTGTTCCGTCCTTGCTCCGTTTTAAGTAGTAAATACAAACTTTGATTTTTTAAAAATGCTTTATTGCTTTACTATCTATTTTTCATGTAGTACAGCCAATGCGTTTTTTTCTGAGCTTTTTGCTACGTAAGACCTAGCAAAGTGAAGGACGTGGTTTCTATATTTAACAAGTGAAAACAAGTAACTCTGCCACTTGTGTCACCATTTCAGCATTTGTTTTCTTGGTCATTATTATATTTGCCCTGATTTTGGCAATAAGCATTTCAAAATCTGCCCCTTTAATATATTGACAATAAGTTAGGTTCCTTCAATGGTTTTTTTTTCCCGATTAAGAAAAAGAAAATTTTGTTTTTCAGCCATTTTACTATGCAAGGAACACATTTCCTTGTTTCATTTCGAAGCTGGGGGGGGGGGAGGATACCCTCATTAAATCCTGGAACACCTGTAAACATAACTATTTTTAGTCATTAAAAGAGCACATACTTTTATATCCAGCATGTTTTAAACTGCCTTCCAGCCATCTGCACTTATGTGACTGGATTTCATTTCATACAAAACAAACTCCATCGCAATGGCTGGCCTATAATGCAATTTGCCTGGAAGGAGAAGCTGTGGTGGCTTGAGAACAGGAAGGAGGAGGCCTCTTAAGAATCTCTTCGCTAATAGAGGCCAGAGATGGCAAAAAAGATTGGGGCACACTCTCATCTCTCACATCCACTCTGGAAAGGTTAACTAGGAAAGGCTAGGATCTGCCTCATTCTGTTTGGTAGAAAGGAACGCTCAATTTGAAGAAAAAGATTTTGACATGCCCGGGGAGATTCTCAGTCATCCAAGTCATGGTTGTCCCAAAGAGGCTTTATTTTGTTCAAGAGGCAACTGGACTTCCTTTGTTTTTCCGTGAAGAAATTTCACTTCTCATCCAAGAAGCTTCTTCGGTGAGGAGGAGAAAAAGGTTCTTGAGAACTGAAGAAACTTCTTGGATGGGAAGTAAAATGTCTTCAATGAAAATAAAGGAAGTCCAGTTGCCTCTTGAACAAAATAAAAGCACCTTGGGATCAAATTTCAATAACTGAAATTTAAGTCTTTGTTTGGAAGCTAGCTTTCAAAACAGTGATGCAAAACAAAAAAACCCAAAGTTGAAATAATGTTTTCATAGAAGCCTAGGGCTAGAAGGGACTTTGGAGGTCTTCTAATCCAACCCATATCCAGGGCAGGGATCCTCAGGCCACCCTTGGCCAATGGCTGTCCAGTCTTTTCTTGAAAACTTCCAGAGAAGGAGCCCCCCCAAACTTTAGGAGGGAGGGAGACTCTCAAGGTCGGGAAATTTTAAATTTTGGATTGTTCATTGTGAAGCTTCCACCCATTGCTTCTTCTCTTGTCCTCAGGTGGTAGGAAAGTGTCTGCTCTGTCTTCCCTGTGAGAGCCCTTCATGCATTGGAAGGCTGCTATCACGCCTCTCCCCATCCTTCTCTTCTTTAAACTAGACATGCCAACTTCCTATAACTGCTCCTCATAGGATTTAGCCTCTACGTTCCTTACTATCTTGACATTCTTCTCAGCGGTCTTCCTTTGTATTGAGGTGACCAGAACTGGACAGTTTTCTAGGTGCAGTCTAACCAGGGCAAGATAGAGAAGCATTTTCACTCGTTGGTTAACTTCAGTTGTAATGGTGAAGAACACATCCACATAACTCTGGAAATTCCTAAGCTGGGAGAAGATCTAGAGTCAACTTGGGAATTCGCTGGAGATGCTGCTTAAAGTCTATACCTGAAGGTACAGGTGCCTGTGAAGTAGGAAAGAATGAGTTTGCTACCTGTTAACCCTGTTAACATGGGTGTTGCATCAGACTGTGATGAATGAAGTAGCAGTACTTATAATAAGGTCAATATAAGGTCTATCCTACAAAATAGACCTTTGGTAGATCTTCTGTGGCCTGGTGGGATTGGTGTCATTGAGACACCTCTGTAGGTGAACAGAATGGTTGCAAATTGCTCAACTTCTCAGTTATGAAGAACCAGGCCTCAGCGGTGAAATTGACCACCTCAGCAAAAAGGTCACACAGCGGATGCTACAGCAACTAATGGACCCCTGCTCTGTTGATTTGGGCTGGAACATGAACTGTTGTGGTCCACTGGCAGCCTGCAAAGCTGGCAGAAGAGTCGGACAGCAAGGAAGTTGGGGAGGAATATAGACCAGTCCTGGAGTCTGGGGAAGGTGCGGACAAGGACTGTGTGTTGGCATCAGAGAGATGGCGAGGGCCATCTGGGAGTTATGTGCTGCCTCTGGAGCCTCCAGAGTTGGACAGCAGCGAGGCAGAGGAACAAGCTCCCACTGTTCCCAGTGCGCTCATACACAGAGCTGCCAGAAGGCAAGAACAGTTAAGACAGAAGGGACGACTCAGGAGTAAGGCTTGGAGGTGATTGGCCCCTCCCATAGGACGTAAGGGAGGAGCAAAGGCATGTGAGCCTTTGCAGGAAGCAACTTGGTTCATGCTGGTCAGTTTACCTTCTGAAACTCCGTTTTGATTCTTTGCTCCATGTGGCTGTGCTAAGCTAATTGCCAATTAAGTATTTGGCAGCGTTTCAAGGAAGATAAAGGTGGGTGCTTATCAGCCTTATCCCAAAAGACTTTGCCAGCCTACTGTAGGACTCTTTCCAACTATTTGGGGCTCATTACAGCATGTGAATGAACGTAATTCACAGCCTTTGAAATAAAAAGAGGGTTTGGGGGATTAAGCGTGTGCTTTTTACTGTATTAGGAAACCTAGGTTAGAACAGCAACAGGTATGGAACGAACTAGGAAGAAAAGCACCAGTAAAGTCAAGGGGGTGCATCTCACATGTTTTTGGATATTGTTCTTAGGCTAAAATGTCCCAGATGTTTTCTGTAGCACCTATATGTTGCTGGCAGTGGAACTGTGAGAGAAGTATGGATGCTGCAACACTTGGTCTTCGGTGGTGCCCCATCTTACTCGTTACATTTTTATTTAGCTCAGCTAAAGATTTGCAGGAGAGACTTGAAAGCAATTTGATCAGACTTCACATAATCCATTTGCTAATGGAACATTCTGGCTGAATTTCTTTAGATGTTGACCTAATTATAAAGCAATATAAGTAAAAGGCAAAACTCATCGTTTTGATCTTGTAGTTTTGACTCCCATTATTCAGCATCTGAGATTTGACCAATAATGCAATTTGAGTGTTATCGTGTGTCTGTGTGTGTGTGTGTGTGTGTGTTTTCTGCTAACAGGGCAATGAAGCAAGGGTTGTTACCATAATCGTCATTTTTTGTTTCCTAGCAAACCTGGAGAGATTCAGTCTAAAAGCAGGATTATATTCCGATCCACTTTTTTTGGAAGTCTCGATATAAACATCTGATGACAGGTTGAATCTACAAAATGCCTGCTCAGGAAGGAAAGTGGTGGCTTTGGGTATCTTTACGGTACTTCAATTTTACAATTTTCCTTCAAGAATTTTAAAAAAGTATTTTTCTTTTCCTTTTTTTTACTTCATTCTGGTTGCTACAGGTTGTTCCTTGTCACACACTTTTATTTGTAGCAGTTTTAATAATTGCAATAGTTTAAGATTATTCTTACTCCTTTATAGGAAAAAAATGTGTGTATAGTAGAATTTAAGGAAAACAGAGCTCTTCCCTTCAAAAAGTTAAGAGGATTAAAAATCGCATATTAAAGTTTTATTTTCCAGTTTGCCTTTTTTCATATATTAAATTTATTTAAAAGGTGTCCATACCAATCATACAAAATCTATTTTGCTTTGCCGCTACACAATTGTAGTACTTTTTCATTTTCTCAAAACATCTTCAGAATCTTTCATAGAGAATTGGGAACTTTAGTCAGCTGAGCATATAAAGAATGTTTGTATTTTACTTTTTCCTTCAAAGTTTTAGGAAAAGAGAATTTTCCTCAAGTGAGATTTAAGTTTTCTAATGAAAAAAGTCTCCAAGCACCTCCAAACCATGTCAAACACAAAGTACCGTGGAAAACAAATTCTTGGTTATGGCTGTGAGTCTTTTTAATTAAGCAAATGAGTTTCATTTTCTTTATTTACATAGAAAATAGCTTGGAGGTTTAGGAATCCCCTGGCTTATGAGTAAACGAACACATTTCAACCATTTTACCTCACAGACAATTTCTTTCCATCTTTATTGCAGTCAACCAAATATCAAGTGTAACATCAACTCTACCCAACAAAAAACAACTACTACTACTTGATCTCAAGGTGAATTATTTTTTGCACTTGTGACAAAATCACATGTCCCTTTCCTCTATGGTATCATCTACCCAACAAGTATTACTTTTCTGGCTCTTTTTTTTTGTTCCTGTAGAAAGTGGAACCATTACAAACTTTGTAAATAGAAGAAAAAAAGAAAGAGAGGATGGGAAGGAAGGAGGGAAGGAAGGAGGGAGGGAGGATAGATTTTGACTTTGAAAATGAATACAGTTAATTCAAGGTCTTTACATACACTGCTATATTTAACTCTCCTGATGTTCTATTAATTTCTAGCAGCGAAGCTTTTAGTCAACATTTCAGAGTGCCCTGAGTTTCTACCCAAAGGCCAAAGCTACTGGGATGGGCCTCAATCTTTTCTCCCCATGATTCAGTGTTGCATTTGTTTATAGGCCTGTGTGTCTCTATTGAGAGGTCAGTGGATCTGCTGGACAAGACTTCCCTTGGCAGCACAAAAGAAAGCGAAATGAAACTTTTGAAGGCAGTTGAACAATCAAATGGAGTCTCTGACTAAATCCTATTTAAAGGCATCAAACACAATTAAACTGCAAGTCAAACAAAGTCCATGTTGTACCATCTTAACTTAGCAATGTTTGGTTCCAAAATGAATATTGGATATATTTCTATTTTCCCCAAAACTATCGGCCTTTCACTATCCCTCAAAAAGCCAGCTTATTTTTGTGGCTTGAATATTTATGGAGAATTTCCATCTCCATAAAGGTGGCAGAATCAATATTTTTAGTGTTTAAAAAAAGGATGGATGGATGGGTGGTTACGGTAGCTGTGTAAAACGCCTTATGGACACAGTCTGAAAGGGGCCCCCTGACACCTTCCCAAACGTATCCCAAAGTATTGTTGGTCTCAAAACTGCACAAGAACTCAACAAGGAAATGTTGCTGTTGTGGTGGTTTTAAATTTTCCATGGGGAAATAATATATAGAATTCATAAACAAGCTAGTTTTTTAAACAAACTTCCAGAAAATATTCAGGTATTGGAAATGAACTCATTTGTAGGAGGTGACCAGAGGCAGTTTTCATACATACGATATGGGGCTCTCTTTCCTAAGTGGATTAGCTCAAATAGATGAAAAAATTGAGGGTCATTAAAGTTATCCAATTGATGCTTATGGTAAAAGGCAATTGCATTACTGCAAAATCAGATTTCCACTCCCCTGCACAAACATAATGTGCAGCAAAATCATTTCCTTGCAGTTCATGTATCTTAACTAGCATACTTTACCCTTGTCTTGATTTTTTTTAAAAAAAGTTCACAAGCTTTCTTTGCTGGCATTCAGGAGAGGACAGGGTTCACCACAGCTTCGTCTTCTAGCTTTAATCAAAGGAACAACACACTTCAATCAAAGATTCGTTCCTGCATAATATTTTTCATTTAGAGCTGTCCCTTGTTTCTCAAATATGAACACAATGTTCTTTATGGGGACGTGAGAAGCCAGTAGCTCTGAGGCTACACTGAGTAAGGATTCTTCTTAAAAAGATGACTTCATTCTTCATGAGCAATGAGTTATGGGAAAGGAGGGAGGGAGGGAGGATATGGGACATCTATTGCAAGGGGAAATCAAAGAGAGCTGCCAATCCAAGGAAGTGACCTTTGACACTAAACTATGTCTGCAGCTATATCCCCTAACAAATGTTTAGGGGAGACTCATCAAAACCTGTTGGGGCCCCAACAGGTCCTCTCCTCGTCACCCTTGCATTTTCAAGTTATTTTAAAGACCAATAGCCCTCCAGGGTCCTCCCTCCAGGGATGCTTCTGGCTCCAGTTCCATCAGCAGGGGAGCCCTCCGTAGGTCTTTCCCAGACGGCAGAACCCATTAGGAAAGAGGAGCTACAGCAGAAGGAATCTGAGTCGGAGTCCATCAGTGGGGGGAAAAGCGCAGGGTATGATCAGCTGATTGGCATCCCTGCTCCCTTGGTTCAGCATCAGCTGCGCTGGGCTTGGATTCGCCTTGTGTGTTTCCTAAGGCTGCGCCATTCTGTATAGTGTGCTTTTGGTCTGCTTTGCAGGTCTTTCTGCCGAGCATCCAAAATCTTAGCTTGGCAGAAATATCTGTTGTGTGTCACAGAGCTAATATCACCAATTCACCAAGTGACACAGATTTGCATTTTTGCATGCTTCGCAATTGTTGTGCGAATGTGCAAGTCTCACAGAGGGTGGCTGTTTTAGCAGCCCTCTCAAAAACCCTGAATGTTGCCCCTTAGTTGAAAATGCTGCAGGGACTCTCGACCCAAGAGAAATTTTGGAGAACCACAAACCAAATAAACATCTATAACACAATCTCCGAAATCCCCACCTGGCTCTCCAGAAGCTTTGCAGTAAATGAAGTCAAAATAATCCGCTACATAAAATTCAGCCGGGCTAAGAACTTAAGGGTTTCTTTCTTTTTTTTAAATCCTCCTGATCAGTTGCTGTCAACAGCAGATAAGAAGGGTGACGGAAGCACCTTTGGTTTAAGGAAAATAAAATATGTAACATTTTTAACCTTTTGTAGCCAGTGTCTCTTATTTTGATAAGACAGATGGATAGCCCTGTCATCAGACCTACTGCTTTTTACCGAACAGGTACACCATTTGAAGTTGCTATTTTATTGCGTAAAATGACTCTTACACCATAGATTTTAAAATTATTTTGACAACAGCTGAGTCTCCAAGTAAAAAACAAACAAATGTGAAAGGTTTAAGCTTCCCAAGCAAAGTGTACATTAAATGTCAGTGGAGATTCTCAAGTCATCCAGGTCATGGCTGTCCCTTCTTCAAGAGGGAGAAGATGTTTCGCTTCTCAGTTCCCCATCATCCAATCAAAGCTAAAGAAGCTTCTTGGATGACAAGCGAAATGTCTTCAAAGAAAAACAAAGCCTCTTGAAAAAGGCACCTTTGGGACAAGTGTATATTAAATTCGTTCTTTTTTTTCTGTTCCAAAAAGATTAGCAGTCAAATGGCTAGCTCAGGTAATTAACTGATTTAGAAGGCCATATTCTCAAAGATATCAAGTACAAAGATATCCAAGAAAAGTTCAACTTTTTCTGAGATAGAATATAATTTCAACCCACAATTGAGATGTTTAAAAAAATGAGTAACTGTGTTGCGGCAAGCTGTGCAATAAATACAAAATGCAATCTAAATCCACGGTGTTTCTACCCCTTCAGAAACGCCCTTAGATGCTCCTATTTATCTCAGGAAGACAACATCAGGACCAAATAAATAAAAAAAGCAATTCGGATCCAAATCTAATTCCTCCTACTTCCTGAATGAACTTCTGCAAAACGACTTCTATAATGAGATATTCTGGAGACTACAGGAAATCCTTGATTTACAACCACAATTAAGCCCAACATTTCCACTGCTAAGCAAGACAGTTAAGTCAGTTTTGCCCTATTCTGCAACCTTTCCTGGACGCAGTTATCATATCATTAACATGGTTGCTAAGCAAATCTGGCTTTCCCAAGGTCAGAAGATTCTTAGAGGGGATCGCTTGACCCTCAGACACCGCAACCATCCTAAATACATGCCAGTTGCCATGACCATGACCCTGGTACGAAAAATGGTCTCAAGTCCCTCCCCCCCCCCCGCTCCCACGTTGTCACTAAATGAATGATCTGATAACTTGAGGACCCCCTGTAACCAGAGGAAGCCATGAGGCCCCATGCAGACCGTTCCAGTCAGGGGAGGCCCTGGCGTGTGTTCTGAGGCAGGGAGGGGCACTCTACCTGTTGAAGTTAATGTCCGGGTAGCTGGAATACTCTGACTTCATCTTGGCATTGCGCCGAGGGAAGGTACAGAAGAAGGCGTTGGCTAGGAGACTGGCCGCCTGCTCCTGGGACAGAGTGACCGCGTGGTTCATTTTCTGCTTTAGAAGAGGGATCGGCTAAAAGAGAAATAAAACAAGAAGGGTCTTGGGAGGGTCTCGGATGAAAGGCAAAACATTTGCAAGGAAAAAACAAAAAGAAACCAAGTCCAGTCCTCTTTTGGAAATGAAGACAAGACATCCTCACTTGAGAGATCCGGAAGAGAAAGCACCCACAAGAAGCCAGGAGAACAAAATGGCGCTTGCTAATTTAGAGGCTCGGGGAGCTCCTGAAATCAGCATCGCCCCGAAGTCAAGAGTTGTTTATTCAGGCTGATTGGGACAAGAGCCTTGTTTGACAAACTGCAGACTTCAATCAATAACAACAAGAAGACAAACAGAACATCGGGGTCTTGAAAAAAAGACAGGGGGAAGAGGGGGAAGGTGAAGGAGCCGGGAAGGAAAAAGAAAGCCGGAAGGGATGGCATTAATTGTGCTTAGCAGGCTGGCTCTCATGCCGTTCAGCAAAGGGCAATCACAGGCAATCACATCGCAACAGCTGTGAGACAAGGCGCCGTGATGAGACACCAAACAACACAACTACATTGGAAGGACTGACATGCTCCTTAGGTTGATTGCCTTCTTTAAATGGGAAAGAAAATTACGGTTCAAGAAAAAAATAAATGGCAAACTGAGGAGCTTCCACCGAAACATCCTGATTGTCTGGTTGCTTTACAAACATGTTTAACCTCAACAAAATATACAGCCAGCAGCCCCCAAATAGGAGATATCCTGAGGTCAGGTTTTTTGTGTGCATCTCCTTAAGAAGAAACTGTTTAAAACTTGCAAACAGAAGTAACTGTTAAGAACAGGGTAAACCACAGAATTCTGGAGGATATGCAGATTCTCAAAATGTGAGGGCATTCTTCGTTAAAAATTATCTTTTCTAAATTCAAGAGAAAGGATTATTTGCTTACTGGGGCTCTGACTCATATTTATGATGGTTGCAGTGTCCTGGAGTCACGTGATCCCCTTTTGGAATCCTCTGACATGCAAAGTTAGCGGGGAAGCCAGATTCCCTTAATAACGGAGTTACTAACTTTACAAACTCAGTGATTCACTTAGCAACTGTGGCAACAATGGTCGTAAAATGGGGCAACACTCACTTAAACACAGAAATTTTGGGCTCCATCGTGATCATAAGTCAAGGACTACCTGGATAACTGTAATAAATAGGTTCCATTATGGCTGTATGTCGAGAACTACCTGTACAGCAAATCAATGATTAGATGATTAGTGGCTTGGAGGCTAAAACATATAAAGAATGGTTGCTGGAGTTGGAGTTTGGCTGATCTAGTGAAAAGAAGCACTGGGGGTGACATGATAGCAGGTATTTGAGGGGCTGCCACAAAGGAGAGAGGGCCAAGCTATTCTCCAAAGGCAAGATAAGAAGCAATGGGTGGAAACTAATGAAGGAGAGAAGCAACCTGGAACTAAGGAGAAATTTCCTGACAGTTAGAACAATTAATCAATAGAACGACTTTCCTTCAGAAGTCGTGAATTCTCCAACAATGGAAGTTTTTAAGAAGGAATTGGACATTCACCTGCCTGAAATGGTATAGGGTTTCCTGCCTGAGCTGGGGGTGGACTAGAAGACCTCCAAGGTCCTTCCAACTTTATTATTCTGTTTTATTCTATTCTGCGTTCCTGTCCATCCCATCCCACATCCCATCCCCCATTCTCTCCTGTCCCCTCTCTAGAGCAGTGGTCCCCAACCTTTTTATCGCCGCGGACCAGTCAGCCTTTGATAATTTTACCGTGGCCCGCTGAGCGCGCGCAGGGGTGGGGGGGCGTTGTTCTGCAGCGATCATGGCCCCCAGCCATTAATGTCTAAACTGCTGCAAGATATACTTAAATATTGATAAAATGTGAGGGGGTATACTCACTTCTGTGATATCTATCCATCCATGTCTGTCTCTGTCTCTGTCTCTGTCTCTCTCTCTGTGTATGTATGTGTGTATGCGTGTATGTGTATATATCCTCTATCTATCTATCTATCTATCTATCTATTTATCTATTTATCCATCCATCCATCCATCCATCCCTCTCTATCTATCAATCACCTATCCACCATCTATCTATCTATTCTAGCTGGCTGGGCAATTTGGGGAGTTGAAGTCCAAAAGTGTTAAAGTTGCTGAGATTGAGAAATGAGGACGAAACAAAAGGGAAGAGAATGAAACAAGGTCGTAGAGAGAGATTGCAAAATGAAAGGGCAACTTCTCTTTTTATTTCCTTCCACCCCCACCACCCCCACCGTGCCTCTCTGGCAATTGGCTGCCCAGGAGGTGGGGAGGGGAAGATGTTTCACAGACAGCTGCCACCCGCCCATCTCTCTCTCTCTCTCTCTCTCTCTCTCTCTCTCTCCGCCTCCCCATCTGACCTCGGCTGCTCCACGGCGGAGACCCCAGAAGGCAAGCAAAAAAAAAGGGGGGGCTCAGGAGTGGGGGAAGAAAACAAACCCCATCACGTTCCTATCTGTGAAAGCTCCCCGCTCCCTTCCTGGGCAGCCAATTGCCAGAGAGGCAGTGTGTGTACGTGTGTATGTGTGGGGGGGGGGGGGTTTGGCAGCCCGCGGCGCGCCTAGTCCGCTGTGGAACGCGCTGCCACCCGCCCAGCGCTCGCTCTCTCGCTCTCTCGCTCTCTCTCCCCCCCCTCCAATCTCCCGCTTCTGCTTCGGCCGGCCAGCAACTTGTCCCCGCTTGCCCGGGGACTGGCCTCTGATTGGCTGGCGGGGAGAAAGCCTCGCCAGGGAAGGAGGCGAGGACTCCGCGGTGACGTCATGGGGATGGCACCCCCAGGTAGCGGCGAACCGAACGCGCTCCGTCTCCACGGGCTGCCAAGGCGGCCAGGCGGGCGGCCGGGGTGGGAGTGGGGTTTGGACCGGAGAGGCGGCTCTCGGGTTCGAGTCCCGGGGTTGATCTCAGGCTGCGCGTGTGGGTGAAGAGGCAGCAGGGATCATGGCCCCCGGCCGCTGCAGCGATCATGGCCCCCGGCCGCTGCGCGGCCCGGTGCCAGGTACTCCGCGGCCCGGCACCGGTCCGCGGACCGGGGGTTGGGGACCACTGCTCTAGAGGACCCCTCAGACATGCAGACTCACCTGGGTGCAAATGGTGGGCAGAGAGAGCGCCAGCTTCACCATGTCAGGCAGAATGGACTGAAAAAGATGTTGGGCCTCAGCGTCTTCCAGCACCTGGAGTAAAAACAGAAGGAGAAATTCTGACATCAGGATCGGAGGGAACCAAATCTCTGCTTAGTGTGTTTTAAGGTGATTTGGGAGACCTCTTTTTCAAAAACAAAAAAAACACAAAAAAAAAAAAAAACACCCTGATCTCTGGATGCACAAAAAAATAAGGTAATTGATGTTTTTCAAGGAATCCCTCCATCCAGCTGAAGGGAGGGAGCCAAACTATTCTCCAAAGCACCTGAGGGTAGAACAAGAACCAATGGTAGAAATTAATCAAGGAGAGAAGCAACTTAGAACTGAGGAGAAATTTCCTGACAGTTAGAACAATTAATCAGTGGAACAAGTTGCCTTCAGAAGTTGTGAATGCTCCAACACTGGAGGTTTTAAACAAGAGGTTGGATAACCATTTGTCTGAGGTGGTGTAGGGTTTCCTGCCTAGGCAGGGGGATGGACTAGAAGACCTCCACGGTACCTTCCAACTTTGCTATTCTATTCTAATTACAGGCAGCCCTCAACTTATAATTCTTCGTTTGGTTACAACATTAGCAGGAAAAAAAAGACGGGGCTGTTTTTCACACTTACGACTATTGAAGCATCCCTGGCAGCGTTCCGGAAAACCCCAACTCCAATGAAACTCTGAGAGAGGCATTTTCTCCAAGCTCCCATTTATTAGAGTAGGTATAAAGGCATATCTGGGAAAACCCAAATCTGAGAATTCCAGCCTTTCCCTCAGTAAGTCAGAAGTCCAAACCCATCCCCTGCATCCATCTGTTCATCACATGGTCCAGTCCCCATCCGTCCCAACTCCAGACATCACTCCAACCACTCCTCCTCCAGATGCAGGAATACCCTGAGCTTGACCGAAAGGAAGAATGCTATTTTATCTAACTACGTTCCATCTACTAAATCCCCCCCTCCAGAAGAATGTGGCAGTGTGGAAGCATCTGGTGTTAATATGGCTTCCAAATCTGACAATCCCCTACACCCGACGCGCACACAATCAAAACTCAAGACACTCAGCAGCCGACTCATACTTATGACGGTCACAGTGTCTTGCACTCATGGGATCCCCTTTTGCAGCCTTCTGGTAGGACACATCCATGTGGAAGCCAGATTCACTTCACGGGACCTGTCACTAACTTAAGAAGTGCAGGGATTCATTTAACAATGGTGGCAAAGAAGGAGGTAAAACAGGGCAAAGCTCACTGAACAACTGTCTCACTTAGAGGCAGAAATTTGGGTTCAAGAACTACCTGTTTCTGATTCTCCCATCTATTTGAGTCATGTACCCATTGCCAGTTGGGTGGGAAAGTAATATTTAAAAACCCTTGTAGAAATGGCCCACTGAATCTGTTTGAAAGTAGTTTAAAGCAGAGGGTTATGAGCCTGTCATGTAAAGGGGAAAAAAGACAGACTAAGACAACTGGAGCGCAAAGATGAAGTCCAGAATTGAACATTTTAAAGAGAGATTGAGACAAGCCAAATCCAAGGGGGAAGTCAGATCCCCCTAACCACCATGTCACCAACTGCAATGATTGATTTATTACATTTATTACATTTATATGCTGCCCTTTTCCCCGAAGGGGATTCACTCAACAAGAAAGCAAGAAAAGCTGTAAATGAGGCAAAGCTCACTTAACAACTGTTTCGCTTAGAGGCAGAAATTTTGGGCTCAGAAATTTGGTCATAGGTCGAGGGCCACCTGTAATCAGATCCAGATCCTTAAGTTCCTACAAGGGAATCCCTGAAGTATTTAACACCCATGTGAATTGGGGAAGAAGGGGGGGCTTAGCAGTGAGAAGATGGAGTTTCAGGCTATTCCTGAAATTCCCCTATTCCGAAGGAATTTGGACGGGTCATTGACCCTAGCTGTTCCATAGAAGACAGTGAAAGGTGAGGGGAGATCCAGTGACCTCAGAGATGATCGCAAAGTCTCTGGGGGGCGTGGAAGTAACCCCTCCTGCCAACTCCTTTTTGGATTAGCTATATGCTAACCGAAACTGCAGGTTGCCCCTAAGAATGGTATGAATGGATTCAACTGGTAAGCTGATTTTATTACTCAAAGAGAGACGGTCCGCACTAAAATTTAAGCTAATTGGAACCAAAGAACAGAAGAATCTAGCGGCGAATTGGTCTTTTTTTTAAATGGATTTATGGCTGGTGGTTACTCTATTTCTTAAACGCTTTAAGGAATTCTTCAACATTTCCCCCTGACTTTCTAAGTGGGCTGTAAAACTAACGATCTGACACTTTTATTGCTTGGCTGTGTTGGTCTAAGATCAGATAAGATCGCACAGTTCCCAGCGTGTTTTCACTTGCAAATATCTTAGTCTTTAACTACGACACAACATGGCGTCGAATTATATTTCCAAGGCCTCGCTTCATACACTTTTTTCTGCATTTCGAAAACTGTTTGATTCTTATCAAAGATTTGAAAAAAATTGGATTATTTGACATTAAAACTTGAAGGAAAAGGTGAGAACGCTGAATGTTTGGATGTTCCTGAAATACAAATGGAAAATGTGAGAAATGACGTCTGTTCTTTCTCGAAGGAAGGAAGAAACGCTATGCTGGAAATGGGGAGAGCTAAAGAAACTACACTTTATGAAACATCATTGGCAGATTCCATAATTCCACCTTCGAGAATTAAAGTCAATTTGAAAAGTTTAACTAGCTTGGGACAACATTACTATTTCATCAGAGACAATCTGAGCAAAAAGGTGCGAAGATATCCCTGTTTGGACTTGCTTATAAAAGCATTTGGTAAATCTATTCATCGAATGGCAATAGGACTGAGAAGGTTTTGCTATTGGAGAGACATAGGCTGACAGATGGAAGAATACAACTTAAAATTAGCTAAATCTAATTACTCTTATTTGTAATAGATATAGCTGAATAATAACTGATATTGATAGTAATGTATATAATGTGGAGTTGATACGATACATAATAATTGGATATGAGAAAGGAAGGTTAGAAATACTTTTGGACTATATATAAAGGTTATTAATTACAATAATTACCACTATTAAAAATAAAATAAAATATATACAGTTAAATATTAATTAATATGGGGAAAATGTTATGATATATGATATAACTACATAAAGAAGGGAGAATGATAATAAACTACATTGCATGGAAGATGGACTTTTTGGTATTAAATATTATGGATGCTCAGCTAAAATAGGATATGAGGATTTGATGTTAATAGAGGATTTTGCAAACAAATAAATGAAATGTCAGCATGTGGTTATGGACTAAATCTTTGGCATAGTTAAGGTTGAAGGATGTTTAAATAACTGTAGTTAACTAAAAGTGGAAGTATAATGATGGCAATATGGTAAACATTTGAGTCAAGATTTTTGAATTAATATGAATTAATGGAAGAGATGCACCAAAACATGTTGTAACCAGCTGATATACATTTTTCTTATATAATATATACCTGTGTTGTTGTTTTTTTTCTTTTTTTGCTTTTTGTTTTTTGTTTTTTCTTCCCTGCCTTGTCCTTTGTTCTTTTTGTCTTTTTTGTTGGTTTCTTTTTTTTTCTTTTTTTCTTTTCCCACTGGTCTGGGCATGTATTGTTTAAGAGTATTATTATTATTAATAATATTTTAAAATAATAATTACAGTCAAATGAAAATGGATATATGACAATGGTGATATGTATGAATATCTGAGTTAAAATGCTTGAGTTAACATGAGTTATGTTTGTTGACTGTGGAGGAGATGTACGAAAGTTTATTTGTGATCGACTGATACACTTTCTATAGCATGTAAAGAAGGATGTTGTACTTGTTTTAAATTAAAAATTAAATTTTTTTTAATAATAATAACACCCATGTGAATCGATGAGCTAAATTTTGAAAAGTTTCTAAAGGAGTTCAAAGGTTTCCATTTTTTCATTTCTCAATCGATGGCCACCTATTGCGACCGTATCTTTGGAAGTTTCACAAATTGAGGGCCGTCCAATGTCATCCTCCTCCCTTTTTCTTCCCACGTGCTCTGAATTTCCAAATTGCGATGTGTGTGAAGTGTCACAGGTTGAACTTGGATTATAAGAAGTGACATCAAACCAGTGCATGTAAAATTGATTCAAAAGGCGACATTTGACCTTAAGCATCCAGAAGACTGGCAGATCTGGATGGTGGTGCTAGCCTGCTTCGTTGGAAACTGACATGCGAGCCTTTTTCTGACTGCCACGCATCCCATAACCTCCCTCACCTGATGACAGATTCTGGCACTGGGCTCTGTTCCATCTGTCAGCTCTTCTCTCTTTTCTTGATACAGAGAATAAATAGACCCAAAGCACCAAAGACTGAACTGTGCTGCCTCTACCCTGCTCCTTTTCAAGCAATTAAAAAAAAACCCGTGGGGTTTCATCCATTTATTAGCAATAAACAATTGCACGAACTGGCAAACTCTTTATTAGCCCAGAAATAAATGCAATTTTGTTGATACAATCCTGAAGTGCTCAGAATACATGAATGTCTGAGAGTGTCCAGACATCACTTCTTTGAACTAGAATACAATTATGTTTAATTATTCCTGTCTTCCTTTTCATCTGGCCTTTCTTTCAAGCAAAAGGTTGCTTCTGTCCTTGATTAGTTTCCATCTGTTGCTTCTTGTCCTGCCTTCTGGTGCTTTGGAGAATAGGTTGACCCCCTCTTCTTTGTGGCAGCCCTCAAATACTGGAAGACTGCTATCATGTCTCCCCTAGTCCTTTTCTCTAGGCTGGCCAAACCCAAACCTGCAACTGTTCTCCAGGTTTTAACCTTCAGTCTCTTAATCATCCTTGTTGCTTTTCCCTGCAGTCTTTCCAGAGTCTCAATATCTTTTTTATAATATGGTGACCAAAACTGGATGCAATATTCCAAGTGGGGGGGGGGTCTTCCAAAGCCGTTTAGCAACTTCCTATGGCTGTGACAGGGCCCCCATTGCTAGACTTTACTGCTATTCTTATCCCTATTTTGGGTTGCATTCCTGAAAAACAGTGAAGTCTTCTGTCTTGGCCAAATCCATCATAACCTACCAAGAGGACTTCTGTCTGGAGGCAGAGATTCAGCTCTCCTTCTCAATCATGCTTGAACTTCTCTAATGAACCGTGGTCTTCTCAGAGGCGTTTTAGAAAATGGATCTGCCACGATCCTTTTTTTTTTAAATCCAAAAATACTTGGATACCACAAACACCAAAAATACCACAATGACCTTGAACCACCTTTAAGCTGATTGTTTCAGCTGTTGTGGACCTCTTAATTCCTTTTGAGGAAGGCACAGAGCTTCCCAGGCCTATCAAAGAGCCATTGGGAAGAGAACTGGCTAACCATTAACAGAACAAGCCCCCAGCTCACCTGTTCAGATTAGTCTGCTCAATGGGAATCAGGCAACAAATGAATTTAATAAAAGAAACAAATAAATAGTTTGTGTACTGTAGCCCATTTCTTTAGGTTAGTGTTCTGACCTAGGCTTCCTGAGAAAGCATAAATCACAAGCTTAGTCCCAAAAACCCTCTTTTATTTAGAAGGCTGTGAATTATGGTCATTCACAGCCCGTATCAAGTTGACACAGTATTTTAGGGTAATGTTCATAAGCACCCAACTTCATCTCCCTTGAAACGCTGCCAGAGACCTAATTGCCAATTAGTTTTGCAAAGCCAAACATAGCACAGAGTCAAACAGGACTTCTCAGAGCTTGAACCGACTATATGAACTAATTGCTTCCTTCAAAGGCTCACGTCCGGTTGCTCCCCTTTTATGTCTTATGGGAGGGGCCAATCACCTCCAAGCCTTACTCCTAAGTTGCCCTTTTTTCCTTAATTGTTCTTGCCTTCTGGCAGCTTTGCGCATGCACACACTGGGAACAGGCTCACACTGTTTGTTTGCCTTACTGATGTCAGAGTCCGGAAGCAGCACATAACTGCCGTGGCTCCCTTTCTGCTTCTGACGCAGAACCCTCCGCAGAGCCTTCCCCAGACTCCAGGATTGGCCCATGTTCCTCCCCAACCTCCTCACTGCCAGCTCTGTGGGCTGCGGTGGACCACAACACCAGTTAGTTTGTTTCTTGATACTTTTACGCCATCCATTCCCTCAACCACCTTGAAGGCTGAGAGGAATTAAAACAGCAAAAAAATACAATGTTGGCAATGGGTATGAAGAAAATGTAGCAAATTAGACCCTAACCCTAACCCTGTTATTATGTTTGTGATCTAAGCAAATTATTTGGCAATAAAAAGGTTAGGGAGTGCCTTTGTCCACACAAAAGGCCTGCTGTGTCATAATACAACTTTTGAGCAAATAACTTGACACAAAGCAAATTGCAGGTGTGCATCTATCTTCCTTTCTTAAAAGATGACAGAAAACTGACAAGCCCATTTTTTAAAATTCTCATTTTTAAAATAAATGGTATGACTCAGGAAAAGTTCCTTGTTTACACAATGTTGTTTGCCTCTCACAATTTGGGTGAATTTTATCAAGCCTAACTAAACAAAGCAGTTCCTGGGAGTTTAGCCCAGTTCCACCCTTAAGTCACTGGTGAGGCTAAAGCAAATTTGGGGAACAGGAATGGAGAATACCTGACCTTCCCACCAAATATCCACACCTAAACCCCTCTACTCAAAACCTAAGTGAGCAGGGCTAGGACAAGCAAAACCCTAGTAAGTTCAGAGAAGAGCAACTAAGATGATAAAAGTCATGGAGACTAAACCATATGAAGAATAGCTGCATGTTTTGAGTCTGGCTAGTCTAGAGAAAAGAAGAATTGCAGGTGACATGATAGCAGTATTCCTGTATTTGAGGGGCTGCCCCAAAGAAGAAGTGATCAAATTATTCTCCAAAGCACCAGAGGGCAGGACAAAAAATAATGGTTGGAAACTAATCAAAGAGAGAAGCAACCTTGAATTAAGGAGAAGCTTTATGATAGTGAGGACAATTAACCAGTGGAACAGCTTACCTTCAGATATTGTGAGTGCTCTTTTAAGAAGAGACTGGACAGCCACTTGTCTGAGATGATATAGATTTTGCTGCTTGAGCAGGGGGTTGAACTAGAAGACCTTCCAACTCTACTCTGTCCTATTCTAAGCCTACATTTACTTTAATAATTATTAATAATGTAATACTTACACATCCTTTCTTTGGCTATGTTGAATGTTAAAATCCAAGGGCAACGTGAACAGAGCTTTTCAAAATCTGGGAGGAAAGGGCAGGTAGGCGCAGGCGGAGTTTTAGAAGACCCAAGGAGCACACAGCACAGAGGGGTGGGGGAGAAGAGGAAGGTTGCCTGTATATATTACCAGTTTCGTGGGATGAATATTTATGCCAAAATGGCTTCATGGTATTACATATTTATCCTTCAAAACTCCCAGAGCAAGCGGAAGGTGAAGTAAAACCAGAAAATGTTAAAGTGAGGCTGGACAGTCTTTAAATCTAATCCTGAAAAGATCGGAAAACTAATTCTTTTTAGCAAAGTGCAGCTCATCCTCATTCAACGGCAGTAAACAGGACTGAAAAATCTGTTGCTAAGCAACATGGTCATAAAGCGTGATGTCATATACCTGGGTCCCTGTCTCATTTGCCCCCATTAAGCGAATCACCCTGGTTTATTAAGTGAGTATTTCATGACAATGACTTCCATCTTCCTGCTGGCTTCCCCACTGACATTGCTTGTCAGAAGCTGGCTGGGAAGATTGCAAATCCCAATCACGGGATTCAGTTAGGACCACGTGACATCACACTGGCTGCGGCTACGAGAACTGAGCTGTAAGTAACGCATGTTCAGTGATGTGTAACTTTGAAGGATTGCTGAATAAGTGTTTATTAAGGAGGACTAGCTATAAATTCTTTCCACTCTCTTTTTGGGAGTTACGACATAAAATAAATCCACCAGGATAATATATACTGAAAGACCTTCACTATCTTAAAATAAATTTTGATAAGAAAAACACAAACAGAGTGAATGAAGTAATCTTTGAATAAAGCACCGAAAGAGTTATTATATTGGAATATACAGAGAAGAGCCTCATTAGAAGACAGTGAAATGGAACATTTGACATTTATCAGACTCATAAACTGACACTTGGAAAAGGAAGATGACAGCTGAGATGTGAGTAGTTAATTTGGCGCTCTCTAATTTTCTTTCCAGAAGGTAAAATATTTCTCCTGCCAATCCAGGATGACAACAATCTCTCAGGTGTATCGCTCTTGACATGTGAGGCTGCCTTTTAATGACTTCAACTGTTTAAGAGACCCAGCAATACCAACTTACTCTCTTTATTAAGTGATATGAAAGTGGCAGTTTTGCTGTTTTCAAAACAGCATTGAGGAACTTGTTCTGAGTTCCTTGTTTAATTTCCATCTTTCCCCCAAGACAGACATTCGGCACTGTTCATAAGCTGTGCAACAAAACGCCCATCTTTCAGATTCATCACAGATCTTTCCAAAATGCAAGCCAAGCAACCAGCAACAATGAAGCTTCTTCCTCCCCTCCAAGTTTCTTCCCTAAATTGACAGTTTAGGAAACTTTAAACCACAAGATGATTAAAATGTGAATAATACACTAGACTTTGTTTTTAAATACATTAGTCTTCGACCTATGACCACAATTGAGCCCAAAATCTCTGTTGCTAAGTGAGACAGTTGTTGAGTGAGTTTTGCCCTATTTTATGACCTTTCTTGCCACAGTTGTTACATTAGTCAGACTGTTGTTAAGGGAATCTGGCTTTCCCATTGACTTTGCCTGTCAGAAGGTTGCAAAAGGGAATCATGTGACTCGGGACACTGCAACCGTCATAAATATGAGTCAGTTGTCAAGTGTGTGAATTTTGATAATGTGACCATGGGGATACTGCAATGGTCGTAAATGTGAAAAAACGGTCATAGGTCATTTTTTTCAATAACATTGTAACTTCAAACAGTCACTAAACAAAAAAGAGAGTTAGCATAGACCCTCCCTTCCTTGCCAGGAGATCCCTTGATCCACATGGTGCCGTCCAGACAATGCCTCTGCTCTTGAGGGTGTCCGTTCCTTCCCGCCTTCCAGAGTAGGGAAATGGGACCCACAAGTCTCCTTCCAGAACTTCTCTGGACTTTTCTCGGTAAACTCTGTGTGCAGATGATGGACGAGGAATATGGGGGAGAAGAAGCTGATGTGCTTTCGACCGAGTTTGCTCAATGGGCCGTTTGGTCTCCAAATGAGCATTTCTGGTGGGGCTTAATTTCCCCATTAAGCCCTTCTCTTGTACTACTCTCGTGCTACTAGACAGATATGGAAGCAAGGGCAGGGCAGGCCACGCCGGGCCTCCTCATCCCTTCTTGGTGATGCCGGAAAACGTCCTTATCAACCAGAGGCCTTACATCATGGACAAAGGATTGGCTGAAGGAGACTCCAAAAAAGGATGACCAGCTCAAAAAAATTATGAGATAGGGCAGCCTTATCAGTCTGGTCTACAACCAGCTCAGCAGAGACTAAAATCCAGGAAAAACTTCCTTAGGTCCATGACCTGTCCTTTGCTCTAGATGAGTTATGAAAAGATGATTCTGGTACACAACTAATTGATGCCTCCTATTAAGGACGCAGTCCCTGGGAATTCCGCTTGTATTTCCGGTGCCCGGTAGCCTGATCTGCAAGCTCTGCAGTCAGCTCCAACCTCTCCCTGTCAGAGGATCCAATTTCGGACCACATCCCCCCTGAAGGGTGTGTGTGTGTGTGAAGTAAGATGGGACCGCCTGGCAGGTCAAGGAGAACCACATCTCTCCTCCCTGACTGGGAAAGCTCCCTCATCTGACAATGAGAAGTAGCGGTAGTCAAAATGGCTGCCATGAAGCCGGAGACAGCCTGAAGACCCAAGCCTGTGCTGGAGAGGAGAAAGTGAATGGAGTGTGAGCTGGGTGAGAAAATATTTTTTATTGGAAGTTGACCCGAGAAATCCAAGAGAGAAGCATCTTTAAAGCTATTTACTGAAGTTGCGAATGGGCACATAGGAAAAATACCAGAAAATTGAAGAAGGAAAAAAAATCTGCTTTTTAAATAATAAATAGAAACTTGGTTCCTCAAAGTTAAAAGAGTGGTATTGAGTGCATTTTAAAAGCATGAACGCCATCTGCTGACGAAAAGGGAAATATGCAAACTTGGAAATCACTATTCAAAAAAACAACTGGAAATATCTGTTAAATACAGACCTATCCTAAGACCACTAGAGATCTGATTATTAACTAAGGACTTCAGTTAAGAGCCCCTGAACATCATTGAATATTATTGAACATATAAGGTAATTTGAAGAGGCCTGGATAACTTCCTGGTGAACTCAAACTCTTTGGACTTACTACTGATTAGACATTTAAAATTGTGACTTGGAAGTTTGACTTTCTGAATTAATGAAGTGAGGAGAACTTAAACAGAATGGAGCTTTTTCAAAGCATTGAGAAAATATCTGATCGTATAGACCAAAAATTGGGAAATTTAATGCAAAGAATAACAGACAATGATCAGAACAAGGAAGAAAGAATGGAGCTACCAGAAGAAACAGAGGGGACTGTAGAGAGAAAGAAGATAACAAGGAGGAGATGTTTTCAAAATGAACAGTGATTAAGGAACTAAAAAAGGAGGGAAATAATGTAAAAGATTTTAAAAGGGAATGGGAGAAACAAAAGAGAACTGGGGAAAAGACATAGGAGGTGGAATGGTTAGTTTTGGAATTAGTAGGAAAAGGTAGAGTTGGGAGGGAAATTTAGACTGCATAGGCAAATCGAGGGAATAAAAGACCCAAGGGAGGGGTCTGACGCTGAAGCGACACGATGTGCGATTTTGTAACTCTGAGATCGCTATCGATATCTCTCCCGCTGGACGGTTCTTTGGGACCTAAACCGTCCCGTAGAGATGGTGATAGTGAAGGGCACATCCTGCCGATCCCAGGGACATCGCAAAGTCCCTGGTTGATCCAGGAAAGGCCTTTCTTTCCAGCGACTGCAAGGCAGCCATTAAAGCTGCTGCGGACAGCTCCGAGAATAGGAGAAAGTGTGTCATTTTGGGGAGAGGACTTTTATTCACTATTATTTGAGAGAACACCCTAACAGACTAAAATTAAAATTGAAGACTGAAGTGGATAAGTGGTGAAATTAAACCAAAGTCAGGTTGAGAGTCCCCCCCCCCACACTTTTTTATTGCTGGAATTTGGCTGGATTTCTACAAACGTCTTTTATTTTTAAACTGGACTGGGTTTTTTTTCTCTTTCTTTGTCTTTTACTTTTTAAATAACTTACATAACAATTTCCACTGTCATAGATCATTTTTCCTACTATTTATTGCTTACAATGTGTTAACCATACATCGTTTTTGAACTTTCTTTTCTATTTTTATTTTTATTTTTTGAGAATAAGGGAAGTAAGGGAAAGTGAAAGAGAACACTGCCACTGAAGAGGAATGGAAATATTGTTTTGTTTTTTCATGTATGAGTGTTTAGAGGAAAATTAAGACCCGGCGTTATACTTCAAGGACTTTGAATTTGTTTATGAAATGATAGTGGAATGAGCATGGAGAATTGTTTATTCAGGTTCTCCTTTGGGATACTATTAGCATGTGGAGCTTGGGCTTGAAAGAAAGGCTGGAAACGGAAGAAAGAAGTCTGTTGTGACCTTGAAGAGAGAACTGTCAAATTTATCTAAATTCAACATAAGAGTTTGGATCTTACATAGTGGCAGTGTTTTAACCTTGTCATTTTTCCCCACTCCCTTACTTTCCCTCTCATTTAGCCATTGCCAGCTGTTTGAGGCTTGCTGCAAAGAAGCTTGGCTCTTTTCTTTCCTAGCTTGGCTCTTTTCTTCTTTTTTTAAAGAAGAAGTGTTCCCTTTTTGCCTTTTCCTTCCTATTTTTTTGGATGTATATATAGACACTTATTTTCTTTTTTCCCCTTTTCATTTTTTCCACTGGATTTTGTTTTCTTTTTTGTTTTTCTCTCTCTCTTTTTCCCTCCTCTTTTCTTGTTCTATGGTTACTTGGGATTATAACTGACAGAAGAATTGGAAATTTTGTACTTCTCAACTAGTTCAATTCTTTGAAAATGAGTAAAAAAATATTGAAGATTGGCTCTGCAATACCAACTTCCTCTTCTTCACCATTGGGAGGACAAAGATCAATACAAACAATATTGCAACAGGAAAAGGACAAGGATAAGGAAGTGACACTTCAGATGATTATGCAAGGAATACAAAAAATACAAATGAAAACAAAAAATATTGAGAAAAGAATAGAAACGATAGAACAAAGAGCAGAGAGCATTGAACAAAAAACAGAGAAAACAGATGAAAAAATTGAGAGTATTCACCAAATGATGATAAAATATGAGGAAAGACTTCAAAAAATTGAAGGAAAAGATGAACAAAGAAATAAGAAAATTGGAGATATCGACAGCTGATTGAATGTGGTGGAAAAAGGCAACAGTGGAATACTGGAATGGGAGAATGATCGATCAGAATTTTATCTCAGATTCCAAAACATTGAAGAGGAAAAGGGAGAAAATTTCGCAGAAATAATGATAGAAATTCTGGCAGATACCCTGGAGATAACCAAAGAGAAGATGATGGACGGTATAGATAAGGTGTTTCGAGTCTATACAAGATATGCAGCGAGAAACTGTCTCCCTAGAGAAGTTCATATAAGATTTACTAAGAAAGCAATTAAGACACAAATACTACAAAAGGCAAGAGACAAGAAACTGGAATATCAAGGCAAGGAAATTGTAGTTTTGAAACAAATACCAAGAAGAGTGAGAGAGATGAGAATACCAATTCTTGACTAAAATCCTACTTAAAAAAGGTGTTAATTACAGATGGCTGATACCAGAAGGTCTTATGTTTGCATGGCAAGGACAAAGTTACAGAATAGATTCAACTGAGAAAGCAGAACTATTTTATGCAGAACATTTGAAAAGGAATGATGAGGTGACAGGAAAAGAAGAATCACTAATTGAATTCCAAGAGGAGTGCACAGTTGAGACTGAGAAAGAAGGAGCAGTTGGCGGCATTGACATCAGAGAACAACGTGAACTGAGATCTACTAGAGCAATAAATCCTACTTATAAGAAATAAACATGGAAGAGAAAAAATTGATTGCAATCAATATAAATGGACTTAATTCAGCTATGAAAAGAAGGAAAACATTTCATAAATTAGAGAAACTAAAATTGGACATAATCTGCTTACAAGAAGTACATATCCAAAAGCAACATGAACAAATATTGGTTCAGCCAAAGTTAGGGAAAATATTTACTGCATTGGCAAGATGTAAGAAAAGAGGAGTGGTCTTTTACATTAAAGATACAATTCCAGCAGAACAAATTTATACAGATGATGATGGAAGAATCTTGATGGTGGAAATTATGGACAATAATAAGAAAATACTTTCAATAGCAATTTATGCTCCCAATGACAATTAAAATGAATTCTATAGAAAACTACACATGAAAATAATTGAATTGGACCATGTCAATATTTATATGATGGGAGATTTTAATGGAATTGTAGAGCAGAACATGGACTATAAAACGCAAAAAATAACTAAATTAAATAGAAAGACTCTTCCAAAATCCTTCTTTAAAATGATTGATGAAATAGACTTAAAAGATGTATGGGGAGAAAGAAATCCCACAAATAAACAATATACCTTCTATTCAAATACACATTCATCATGGTCCAGAATAGATATGATATGGGTTACACGATATGGGAATTGATTTGTAACATACAGGAAATTGACATAGAAACAAGTACCTGGGCAGACCATAATCAATGACAATCAAATGGAAATGACAAAGGAGAAGATCTAGATGGACATTAAACAATACTATATTAAAAGAGAAGGACTTTGTATGTAAAATGTAGAAAGAATTGGCTTTCTTTTTCAAAGAAAATAGAAAAGAAGACACATCAATGCAGAATCTTTGGGACACAATGAAGGCCTATGCCAGAGGCTTGATAATAGACTATACAAGGAAAAGAAATACAAAGAAAAGACAAGCCTTCAAAGTACTAGACGATGACTACAAGAGACTTGAAAAAGAATTACAGAAATCTCCAAAAAAAAGGACATCAAAATAAAAATGGACACGATTAAACATAAAATGGGATTAATTTTTCCATTAATCCCATTTTATGTTTAATTGTGTTCATTTTTAGGAGGAATTAGCACAAAAAATTAGAGGTGCTAAACAGAACTATTTTGAAAATGCAAACAAATCAGGCAGATGGTTAACGTACTAATTGAAAAAAGAGAATCAAGAAAAGTACTGCAATTAATGGATGATCAAGAGCAAATTTGTCATGTAAATGAAGAGAAGAAAAAATTATAGAAGATTACTATGGGAAATTGTATGAACAAGAGAATATAGAAGAGGGAGGAGCTAAACAGTATTTACAGAAAGTGAACTTGCCCCAGATACCTAAAAAACTGAAACAATGTTAGAAGGCAATATAACGATGATGGAGTTAACTGAAGCACTTAAAAAACAAAACAATGGTAAGCTCCAGGTCCGGATGGATTGCCAGTGGAATTTTATAAGACATTGCAGGAACCGTTGTGTTTCCGTTGGTTATCAACTATTGAAGCATTTTCATATTCAATAACATACAAAAAGGAACAAACAGTTAGATATGGTGAAATATTGAATGCAAAGGGTGAACTTAAATCGATGCAAGAACTTGGAACAGCAAGGTATAAAGATGAACTGGTTTTCATATGCGCAAATACATTCTAGATATGATAAATATCTTAAAATGGAAGGTTTCCATGATAAAATGACTGAGCTAGATAAAATTTTGATAGGTACCGATGAAAAGGTAATTAAAAAACTGTATGGATACTTATTAGAGGTTAAGTTAGAAGAAGAACAAGTTAAAGAATCCATGATTGCTTGGGGGGAAATTTTTTGGATGTGGGATCGACTTAAGAGAATTGGCGGAAATTGTGGTCGCAAAATTATAAAATGACTATGTCAACAGCATATAAAGAAAATTTGTATAAGGTGTTTTACAGGTGGCACCTATCCCTGACGAGAATAGCAAGAATGTTCAAGAATAAATCGGAAAAGTGTTGGAAATGTCATCAGATACCGGGTTTATATTATCATATATGGTGGACTTGTATAGAAGCTAAAAGATGTTGGACTAAAATCCACACTTGGAAAAGGTTGGAAAAGATGATACAAAAACATATAGACTTTAAACTAGAAATCTTTTTGTTGGGAATTATACCAGAAACATATAGAGAATTGAAATTCTTGATTGTAAATGTATTAACGGCAGCTAGAATTGTATTTACTAAAAATTGGAAAAATGAGAAAATACCAATGCAGGAGGAAGTTATCTACAAAGTAATGGAATGTGCTGAAATGAGTAAATTGACATTTGAAATTAGAGAACAAGAAGACAAACAATTTTATAAGACATGGATTTATTTTATCAATGGCTGGATAAAAAAAACATGGAAATGAAAGATATTATAGAAATCTATTAATACCAGAATAATAAAATGATATTGAATATAATATAAAGATATTATTATTATTATACAATTGTATCACAGAGGCCAGTTGTTTCACCGGATTTGGCATTGGTTACTAGTCGGGCCCCACCCAGGGGCCTAGGACGTCGTAACATATTTTCGTAATATGCATGCAGATCCAAGCAGTGTGGCTTTTTGCATTTGACTGATGGTGATTTTGTCAATTTTTAACTGTTTTAAATGTAATTCCAGTGCTTTTGGAATAGCACCCAGTGTGCCAATTACCACTGGAATTACCACTGCTGGTTTGTGCCATAGTCATTGAATTTCGATTTTTAAGTCCTGGTATTTTGCGATTTTTTCATGTTCCTTCTCGGCGACCCTGCTATCACCTGGTATTGCGATGTCTATGATTGTGACCTTATTTTTCTCAACCAGTGTGATGTCTGGTGTATTATGCGCCAGTATTTTGTCCGTTTGTATACGGAAATCCCACAAGAATTATTATTATTATTATTATTATTATTATTATTATTATTATTATTATTGGATAGATTGAAGATGATGTAATGAATTATTACAACATAAATGATCCCAATATTAAGTATATTGTTGAAAATGAAGGAATAAATAGTGCTAGTCAAACAAATAATTGATTATACACACACACACACACACACACACAAACAAACAAACAAACATTTGGATTTGATAATATGTGTTTTTATATAAATTGCAAGTAATGACTATGGAAAGGATGCACAAAAATTTTGTAACCAATTGACACACTGAATGTAATGAAAGATGGCCTTATGTTTTGTGTCTTGTTTGTCTATGTCTGTTTTTTAAAAAAAAATGTACAAAAAAAAAAAAAAGACCCGAGACAAATATGGGAGGAACACTAAAAAGAAAATAAGATTAAAGGATCAGATGCGGGTACGAGATGAAGGATAAGAGAAAATAGAGTAAAATAATAATTTTATGAAGATATTTCAATGTGTATTAATACCAGTGTTATACAAGTTGGATTATTATTTTAGCAGTGTGACAGATATCAGGATAATATTGTAATATAAATGGATATAAAGAAAGGGCAAAATAGACTTTGAATGACTGTACTACTAAATATGTATAAAAATGTGAATACCAGTGGAACTTAAGGGGCGATTAGGGAAATATATATAAATATATACAAAACAAATATATATTAATCTAAACATGTATATTAATAGAAGAATTATATGGATTAAAGAACTGGAAAGAACATGTTGTTATGTTATCTTATTCTATTGCACTAAAAAGAGAGGGAAGTCAATGCTTTTCTTTTTTTCTCTCTCTCCCTTTTCCCTTACACTTTTTCCTATTTTCCTCCTTTCCCTTCCCGGCATTTTCATTTTTCTTTGCATTTTATATTTTGATTAATAAAAAAACTTTGATACTGAAAACAATATTTGAACTTTCAACCATGCTGTCAATTTAGAGTTACCCCATGATAAAGATGGGTGAACGGTAATGTTAATTTATTAATACATTTAGTAACACATTTAATGAATAAATAAATACATTTAACCTTTCACAGGCAGCATTGGGGAACAAAATTATCTGAGAAAGACAAGAGCTCCCTCTTCTGTCGTTTTTTTGAAAATTAAGAGAAAACAAAGAGAGCTGTGTCTTATACAGATCATGTTCTCAGATTAAAATAAAATTCAGGGCATCTTAATTATAAAGTCTCAAAACAACACATGGGCTTTGTGGCTCGGAGAAGTGGGGGGGGGGAATCAGAAATGTGGCATTTTTGTACACCTCTAAAGGACCAGCAGCTAGAAAGGGCAGGAAAAGATGGAGATTTATTGTGGCTCCTTTTGTCTATGGAGATTTTCAATCGTACAGGTCAGGGTTGTCCTCTCAAAGGGGCGCTTTTTTTTTCATTTTCAAAACAGCAAGAATCTCCTGCATGGAGATTAGCCCTTGCTAATATGTTAATTAATGAAATAATTAAAAGAAAAACTAAACAGCCCAACAGCCCTTTAAGCTCTCTGGGTGGCTTACACTAATGAAGTGAACCGCAAGGTAAAATAACCAGAACTGTAACTAACAGCAAAAATAAACCAGAATTGTAATTCAAAACTTGCCTGGAGTTACCAAACTAACTGTGTTTTGAATTGTGATAGAACAAGCAGTGTATAAAAATCAAGACTTCAACATGCAAGAAACATTAATTAATGCGATAGGCAAAAAATAAGCAACCACAAGAAAACAGGCCCAGTTTAATTGCGTACGTTATCTCTCTCCTCTTCCATTTTTACTTCTCAAAAACAGTAACTGTGAGAGTCTTAGTGGATGAACATTTGAATATGAGCCAGCTGTGTGCAGCAGCAGCCAAAAAAGCTAATACAATCCTGGGTTGTACAAACACAGGCAGAGAATCAAGATCACGTGAAGTATTAGTACAGCTTTATAAAACCCTATTAAGATCATATCTGGAATACTGCAACCAATTTTGGTCATCATACTATAAAAAAAATATTGAGACTTTTTGAAAAATTCAGAGCAACTAAGATGATCAAAGGCCTGGAGACTAAAACTTATGAAGAACCGCTGCAGGATTTGGGTCTGGCTCGTCCAACCCCCTACTCAGACAGGAAACCCCATACCATTCCAGACAAATGGCTGTCCAATCTCTTCTCAAAAAGCCTCCAGGGATGGAGCAATCACAACTTCTGGAGGCAAGTCCTTCCACCGGTTCACTGTCCTCACTGTCTCCCTAGATCCAGGTGGATTGTCTCCTTGATTAGTGGCATGCCTTCACTGATCCCGTCAATTTCATTGCATCAAATCCCCAATCCTTTGATTCTTTTTTTTTAAAGCCAGGTGATAGAACACATCCACAGTTGGATGTTCTCCCTAAATATGCTGCTGGAATCAATTCTCTGCTGATGGTATTTGCATTCTGAGAATAACCTAAGCAATACCCTTTGCAGAAAAGCATCGGTGAGGCAATGCAGCCAAACTAGAGTACCGCATATGCTCTTCATCATCTTCTTATAGCTGCCTGTACTGTGTGAGGCTATGGCTGGTTCCTTCCTGAGGGGCCAAGCACTCCAGCCATAAATCCCGAGGGCTCTTGTCAATGACTGAGACAGAGCTGGGCTGCAGAGTCAAATGAAAGAGCGCCTGGGCTCCTTCTCACCTTCTTCCGTCTCTTATTTACGACTGGAATAATCAGGGTCAGGCTCTCTGCCTGTTCATCAGAAAGCACTAAGGGACAATGGCACTTAAGGATTAATTATTGCTATTCCCAGAGGGAGCATTTTAAAAAAAAGACCCGTTAATTGGAAAGAAAAAGAGGTCACAGGGGGTCCTCCATTTACACTCATTCGTTTAGTGACTCTTCTAAGTTACAACAGCACTGGGGGGGGAAAAGGGACATTGACTATTTTTCATACGACCATTACCGCATCCCCTGGTCACATGATCAAAATTCAGAATGGCTTGTACTTAATGACGGTCGCAAAGCCCCGGGGTCATGGGGTCCCCTTTTGCGACCTTTTGACAAGCAAAGTCAATGGGGAAGCTGGATTCACTTAACCCTTGTGTTACATGCTAAACAACTGCAGTGATTCACTTAACAACTGTGGAAAGAAAGGTCATAAAATGGGGAAAAACTCACTTAACAACTATCTTGCTTAACAACAGAAATGTTGGGCTCAATTGTAGCCGTAAGTCAAGGACTACCTATATGTTCACAGAGTACCTAAAATACACACTCACACAGAGATAAGATTTCTTCCGATTTTTCTTTGATCTCTATGAATTCCCCACTAGGCACGTTTAGTTAACTACAAGTATATATAAAATAGAATTAATGAAAACATAACCATTCAAATCACATTCAATGATAGGAAGCAGTATTTGTATTATTATTATTATTATTATTATTATTATTATTATTATTATTAGTTTTTTTTGCATGTTTCCATTTTTTTTATTACCTTATCGCAGAATTCAGTAAGGGCTGTGAAGTCCCATTTCTTGGCATAGGTGATATTATACCTGAGGATGCCTTCCTACAAGATAAAAATATAGCGAAGCATTGGCAATGGGAAAAAGGAGCTTTGAATCACTGCACGCTCTGCTGGCCAAGTGCTACTTAGCAGAAGATGTAATGGCACCACAGATGCCCGCAGAAAAAAATATGTATGTATATTCCAAAATAATGGATGAGAGTGAAAATCTCTCCCCGCTTCCATTCCTATCTTCAGGGCTCCCTGAACAAAATTGCCCCTTGTGATCCCCCTTTCAGCTAGTTTTCTTGCTTTGGGGTTTTAAGGACAGAAATAGGGATGGGAAACTTTAGCACCTCCCAGACCTTCCAATCTGCCTGAAAAAGTAGAAATTTAGAAATGTGTTTTTGGAATCTTGGGAAGCATGCAAATAAGAATAAAAATGCATTTATTCCAATTCCCACTTTTAAATCCCACCCAAAGTTAAAACACAAATTGAAAAAAAAATGAATCTCACTGAATTAGTCTTGGAGTACTGGGTGGTCACAACCTTTGATCTCTCTCTCTCTTTCTCTCCCTCCCTCCCCCCTCCTCCATCCATCCATCCATCCCCTGCCTTTACTATTTTTGCAAACAACTCAAGATAGGGAACATATCCAACAGACTTTCCTCCTCCAATTTTTTCCTGCAACCACCACCACCCTGTGAGGCAGGTTAAGCTGAGAGAAAGGGACTGGCCCAAAGTCACCCAGATGGCTTTCATAGGTAAGGCAGGACTTGAACTCAGCCTCTCTTGCTTTTTAGCTCAATGACTTAACTACTAGACCAAACTGGCAGTCCTATATACATGTTGAGATGTTGCAAAATTAAAAAATAATCAAGTTTCTGAGCAATCAGTTAGTATTGATTGGCTGTCTCTTAAATTATTGCCATTTTTTCCTCCACCTTTAAGGCTGATTGAATAAAGGAACTGAATGTGCATCGACTCTTGGATCAACTCACCCAATAACACCATTTTGGCTGCTCAGTTGTGCAATGACACCATTCTTAGGCTACCCAAGTCTGCCACAAATCTCTGGGCCATTTTTCATGTTAGGGAATCCAGCCACACTGCCAGATGTTCATCTCACTGTGAAGCGTGAGGTCATTCGCCTGAGCTCCTCCACTTTATCAATCACTCAAGTCAGCCATCCCCCCCCCCCCCGCCCCAGCTTAAACAGCAATTCTGTCATATTAAGGCCAGCCAGTTCTCTCAATGGATTAGGTGACAGCTTAGAAGAATAAGCACTGAGATGTGAGCATGGGTGATCAATTCCAGTTTTCAGATTCATTTTTATCACCCGCCTGCTCGGAATGCAAGCAGAGATGAAGCGGAGGGGTGGGCTTCATTACATTGGCCGCCACTGTGTGAGTGCAAAAGCCATAGCTACGAACAATGAAACCTTTGACCACAAGAAATCCAATCTATGTTTGAGCTAATGTGCAGAGTTACCTTGTGGTAGGGTAGGTGGTCAATAAAATTAATATTAATAATAACAACAATAAGAACAACACAACCTGGTCTCTAGTAAAGTGTCTTCTAGCTATCAGTCAAATCTGAGCCCATATGGGAGGAGACTGAGTTTTTTTGCATAGATTAAGTTGCCAAATTATTGTTACAACCAGGGCTGTGAAATTTGTTGAATTTCTGCTCCTTGAAGCCAAAAAGAAAACAATCTGATCCCTGAAAGGGGAAACTGAAATATTAACCCCCTCTCCAGCTTCCTAGGAACTTTTCAATCACAGAAGTCCAAAACTTAAGAGAGAGACAGAGAGATGCTAACTGCGCAGGTAAGCTGGACCTTAAACCAGTCTTAAGCCTGAAACTAGCATGTAGTCCAAATGAGCTCTTGAACTGGTGTAAACCTATTCACTTGGAATAATTCTAAATGGAGAATATCCTCTCCTGACTCAAAACAGATAGAAGGAGAGAGGGAGGGAGGGAAGGAAAACAGAACAAGAATTTGAGATGATCCAGAAGCAAATAATATCTGTAACTGGCATTGCAGTTAAATATAGTTAGGATCTATCAAGAAATTGTGATGAAATTATATGCATAAATACTGTACTATTTTAATTCCTTCAAGGGAAGAAATACTTAGACCAGAGCATAGTTCCGGTAAGTAACTACAGCCAGCAAATATTCTTAATGTGTAATGTCTGTCTCTCTTTCTTAACACTGACTTTTTAAAATTATGAAAAAAATCACTGGGTTCCGCAAAAAAAGTCAGTCTTTCAATAAGAAACTGTATTTTCTTATCCAAAATGATGAATTGTAACTATAACATCCCTATGATGAGCAAGAAGTCAACTGCCACATTTATAACTGATTATAGTTAAGATAAAGGTTACATTTACTTGTAAATTCCTGGAAATGCATAAAGCAGTTATTTCCTCAGCCAGCAAGCCAGTCAATAGTACAGCTTAAGTAAGGAATCAATGCTAAAATTCTGCCGCTTTCTAACTACCATGATTCCTTATTAAAAACCATTCCCAACCTAATTTCATAAATGTTTGCATTCTCATGGCAGAAGTCTCCGACATTTTGAAGAACAGGTTGTAAAACCAAATTGCAGTGTTCAGTGAGTCTCAGGCAGGGAGGACCATAAAGCAAATAGAGGCAGTCCTCATCTTAGGACAATTCCCTTGGTGATGTTTCAAAGTTACAACAGTTTATTTTGTCTTGATGGGTCTTATACTCCAGTGGTCTTATATTCCAAAAATACGGTAAGACTTAAATACAACTTTGTAGTGCTTTACCAGCACTCTTTAAGTGGTTTACAGAGTTAGCCTCTGGCCCCCAACAATCTGGGTCCTCATATTACCCACTTTGAAAGGATGGAAGTCTGAGTCAATCTTGAGCCTGGTGAGATTCAAACTGATGGCAGTGGGCAGAGTTTGCCTACACTAGATTTTAACTACTGGGAAGAGAGGGAGGAAGATAGCAATAGCATTTGGACTTATATACTGCTTCACAGGGCTTTACAGTCTTCTCTAAGCAGTTTAGAGTCAGCCTCTTACTCCCAACAATCAGGGTCCTCATTGTACCGACCCTGGAAAGGCTGGAAGGCTAGTCAACCTGAGGAGGACCAGTTGCTTTTGTGGTGTGGGGACAATAACTTGGTCCTTAAAACCAATAAGACCAAGGACCTTAACATTATAAGACCATAGTCTTATAGTGGAGTACAGAAGGAATAGATCAGACATCCAGCCCTTGCTTATCAATGGAGACCAAGTGGAGCAAGTGGCCAGTTTTAATTTTCTGGGTGTTATCCTAAAAGAGGACCTCACCTGGGGTGCTTATATTGCAGCACTGGTCAAAAGGACCCAGCAGAGATAATACTACCTGAGACTTCTCAGGAAAAAGAAGTAGTAGAGACTTCTTTTTCATTCTATGAAAAACTGCTGGTGACCTTCTACTGCTGCACCTGAGAGTATTTTAACTTACTGCACTTGTGTATGGTTTGCTAATTGCCCAGTGGCAGACAGGACAGCGCTCCAGAGGGTTAACGTCATTGCTCAGAGGATCATTGGTTGCCCTCTCCTCCCTTTGGAAGAGCTTTATTGGTCCTGCTGCCTTAAGAAAGTTCAAAACATTCTTAAAGATCCATCTCAACCTGGGCACTTTTTTTTAAACTATTACCATCTGAAGAATGGTACAGGATAATAAAAACAAGGACAAACAGGCTGAAAAACAGTTTCTATCGCAGGGCAATAGCCATGTTGAATTCTATGGTATAGTGCAATATTAATGCAATATCAGGTTTTCAATTTCAATTATATAGCATGTGAAGGATGTGTGCTTGTGTTTTTATTTTTATAGTTATAATTTACACTGAAGATGGCATTTAATTTCATTGTATGATGAGTAAAGTAAAGTAAACCTTGAGCTTGGTGAGAGAACTCCTGGCAGTGAGAAGTGAGTCAGATTGCAGTACTGCCTTATAACTGCTGAGCCACCGCAGGATTGCTAGTTCCCAACAACAAATGGAGGAAGCAAATTCGCCGCAAGACTGATTCCCTTAACTGCAGTGATTCTCTTAAGGCCCATGCCAAATAAAATAACCACCACACCCAACCCTATAAAACCAACCGCCAATTCAGTGGCCTAGCAATGAAAACTTTGGTGATTAGGTGAGGATTGGCTGATTACAGTCTGTATCTGAAAAGTCTTTTACCTTCAAATCTCGTGAACATGTGAATTTCTTGAGGAGCGAAATCTGTATTAATTCCCATCGGCTCCCAGCAGTCCTCTCGCCATTCTTGATAAAGAACAAATATTTGTATATCATATTAAAACCATTCAATGTCTTAAGGTTTGCTCTCCTATTAGAACAAAGAAAACTGTGTGTATAATGTATAAAACATTAACTAAATTTACAACTGTGTTGCTGTTCGGGAAGGAAATATTAAGCATTTACTTAAAATTTAAGAATATTGTACATAGTAATCAATTCCTCCCCCCTCCCCCCCCCCCGGTTTGCAGTAGTAATATAATTTAGTGTCACATTTTCTACTAGAAATTTGATTTTATGGCCACCCACACAGGCTAAAAAAGGGTTTATAGGACACCGATTTCCTTGATATTCTTCACAGCCTTACAATGAAACCCTTAAAACCCTTACAATTATGAATGCATACTCCCTCCTGCAAAATCCAATACCAACTTCATCCCAATGAACCATAAACCAGTTTTCAGATCAACCCTCACAAGAGAACATAAGGTGAGCAAGTCATGCAAACATGCAAGAGATACAATATGGGAAAAATATTTTAAGTCACGTGGCCCTCAATTCATTGGAAAGAAATGGAAAAAAAAATCCTTTAAATAAGAAAGCTTTTTTTTTTTTGCTCATCAGTCCAAATGAGCTGAGAGTGGGCAGAACCCAGGAACCAAGGCCATGAGCCCAGAAGACGATCCCTGAGGCAAACAGGTTCTCAAATCACTTTTTGGCTTAAGTCTCTGGACTCTAAAACACAGGCAGAACACAGGCAGTCCTTGGCTTACAAAAGTTCATTTAGTGACTGTTCAAAGTGACAACAGCACTGAAAAAGTGACTTGTGACCGCTTTTCATGCTTATAAATCAGCATCCCCAAAGTCACATGATCAGAATTCAGAGGCTTGGCAACTGACTTGTATTTATGACGGTCATGGTGACCCGTCCCCCCCCCCGGGGGTGGTGGTGGTGGTCACGTGATCCCCTTTTTTAATCTTCTGACAAAGTCAGTAGGGAATCCAGATTCATTTAACAATCATGGTACTAACTTAATAACTGCAATGATTCATTTAACAACTCTGGCAAGAAAAAGTCATGAACTGATAAAGGATAAAGAGGAATCGGAGTACTTCAAGACATGGGGAAGATTTTATGATTGGCTAGAGAAAGGAAACTAGAAAAGAAAGTAGGGAGAAGATATAGAACCCAGACGATGCACTGTTAAATGGAAAAGGGGGGAAGAAGGGGAAAACAGAAAAGAAAATATTAAATATATAAGTATATATTCAAGAGCGAGATTTAAAGGGGGATGGAAACATAACTAGGGTAGACTAGCGAAGGTAAGGGAATAAGAAATGATACTAAATTATATTTGGGTTGACGGAAATACCATTCCAAGGAAACATAAACTGAGTTTTGAAATATACACACACAATAATAGAAAAAGAAAGGGAGAGAGGAGGAATGAAAGGAAAACGGGGGAAAGAAGAAAGAGATAAGGAGAGGAGGATGGAAGGGAGAGGAAGAGAAGGAGAGGGGGGAGGCAGGGGAAGAGGAAGATTAGGAGAAAGGTAAGGGAATAAGGAAGGAGAGGAGGAAGGAAGAAAGGAGAGAAGGGGGAAAAGAAAGGGAAAACAAGGTGTTACAAAAGGAGGAAGGGATGGTAAATAAAGGAATCCAAACTGTACATTATAACTGATTAAATGAAACAATAAATGTATAAGAATGATAAATGTAAAGAATAACAATTATATGAATGTATACTTAAAATGGCAAGAGAATAAAAAAAAAAATTCTTTGGAAAAAAGTAAGTCATAAACTAGTGCAAAATTCACTTAACAAATGTCTTGCTTAGCAACAGAAATTTTGGGCTCAACCGTGGCCATAGGTTGGGGACTATCTCTAAACGTAACCAGCAAAAAGTGGTGCTAACTGTTCAGACTTATCTAAGCCCATCGGTAACTTGGCAAACGCTTTTCAAGAATTGCACAGTTCAACCTTGTTTGGGACTCAACGTGCACAATTAGAACTTGTTGTCGTCAGCTGCCCTGTGACTCACTATGTGGAAGATCCCTATGTGGAAAATCCGTTTGGTCCTCATCATTGTTGGTACTCATCGCACCTCCTGGAACCAGTTAATGCTCAGTACCGAGGTACCCCAGTAAAATTGGGACCACTTACCCAATAAAATGATCATTTTCTAATACTGAAATTTACTTGTGAATATAGAACAAGCTGGAACCACAGGTTCGTACATCATGAAAGTATTTGTTTATGGAAATGTAATTGTCATTGTTACAAAAGTTTTACTAATTATAAACAGCAAAACAGCTGCCATGGATATTAGATTTATACAATATATTGATGATTACAGACAATGCATCCTGCACATCAGAAACAATTGGTCAACAAATGTGATCCTCCAGTAAGACCAAGATTATAAAAGGCCCTTAGAGGGCAGCTAAGAGACACAGAGGATCCTGTTGCTTAAGCAGTAACGTTGCCTCACCTCATCCTCTATAGGATACAAATTCTGTTCTGAGCAAGGCATTTTCACGTGTTTATTGTCCCACAAATCCTTATAATGTGTTGGGAAAGGTTTAGGTACTTCTCCTTCCTTCAGAAGATCTACCTGAAAGAGAGAAGACAGGATGAAAAACAGAAGCAAATCACCTTTAAGCTGAAGTTCCATATCTGCAACACTTCAAGGTTTTTGCAACCACCAAATCATGTGCCACAGTTGTTTCTCAGCCTTAGCAACTTTTAAGGTGTGGGGACTTCAACTCTGAAAATTCTTCTACTCATTGAAGCCCAAACATTTTAGAAATGTTTAAGGTTGGGAAACATTGATATACGGAGGCCTTTTCTGACATGTTCCAAAAAAATCTTATTTTTGTACAAATTTGGGTATTTAGCTGTGAACTGTGTTACTTGGTGTTTTAGGTGCCATTCGCACTTTCAGAGACTTTAAGCCTGAATATATTTACACATATTTAAATATATTTTATACATATTTACAGAGAATATCTGTAACTATATCTAATTATTTACTTTACTTCATACAATGCAACCTATGCTCGTTTTACATCAAATAGATATTACTTGATTTTCTCTTTCTCAATAAATTTGTAGCAAGTTGCTGTAATAAAATACAGAAAAATAACACATCATATTGGCTTAGATATATTCAGAATTGACTAGCAATTTATGTATGGGCACAACACTTCATCTCAAAAAATCTGCTTGTACAACTGATACAAGATTTCCTTCCTTTCTTCTCCACCTGGAGTCCCATTTGAGCAGACAAATGGGAACAAATGTCTATGGAGCTTCTCAGTCATCCAGGGCATGGTTGCCCCAAAGGTGTTTTTTTCAAGAGACAACTGGACTTTCTAGTTTTTCATTGAAGATGTTTTGCTTCTCACTTCCTTACTTTTGTTTTAACACAGCACTAAACCAAACCTGTTAATACCTACGCTTGTATGAGTGAATGATATCACTGACTTCCAATTTTCACTCTTTCTGAGACCCAGAGTTTGGGAGTATCAGAATGTAGCACTGTAAGTACTTCCTCAACCTACAAAATGTCAAGATGTAATGGGAGAGAGTGGGTCCAGGGCCACTCTGGAGGAAAGATTTGCAAGTAAAGGAAATGTCATACTCTAATTGTAACCGTATGATTGGCAGATGGTCTCAAATGAGGAAGATGAAGCCCACAGACTGGCATTCTTCGCATCTCTTCAATTGGGGTCCCAAACCACTTTTTGTTAGTTGGGAGTGAAGGAGGGGTATATCTACAATGCTTCCTTCCTGGGCGGTGTTCACTCCTGTCATTGAAAGATTAAAACGTTCATTGAAGAAAGAAAAACAATTAGCAAGAAACAGGACCGTAATAAAAACTAAAACTAACAAGGATGAAATACAGGAAATCTGTTATTTACAACAATTTGTAGTGACTGGTTGAATTTGCTACAGCACTGAAAAAAATGGCTTATGACCGTTTTTTTGCACTTATTACCAATGCAGCATCCCCATGGCCACGTGATCAAAATTCAGACGCTTGGCAACTGTCTCGTATTTATAACTATTGCTGCGTCCCCAAGGTCATGTGATCCACTTTTGCAACCTTCTGACAAGCAAAGTCAATGGGGGAGCCAGATTCCCTTAACAACCGTGTTACTAAGTTAACAACTACAGTGGTTTTCACCTAACAACTATAGCAAGAAAGGTCTTAAAACGGGGCAAAATTCACAACAGCTATCTTGCTTAGGAACAGCAATTTTGGGCTCCATTGTGGTTGTATGTTGAAACCAGCTGTATTTAGTACTGTCCATTAACATGTCAAACTAACTAGCCAAATTACTCAATAGCAAAACAGCAGCAATTTCAGTATTAGTGAATCTGATCCTTAAAAGCAATCAAATTCAGAAAACTACAAATGATTTTTCCTTTATTATCACTATATTAGGGGCCCACTTTCAAATTGCAATTTCTGATATTATTTTGTGAGAATAGTGGATCAGTTGTGTTTTATTCCAAATTTGTACTGACAAAATAGAATAATGGAACAAAGAAAAGCCTTTTAAAAACTCAAGAGAGTTTTGCACCATCCCTAAAACCTCTTCTCCTGTCCTATGCCATCCGGTGATTTTGTCACATTGTAATGGAAAACATCTGTTTTCCATTTTCCTCTGTCCTCTGACTGGGGGTGGGTGGAGAGAGAAGCAATACCTTTTCTCATCCCCTCTATGGACCCGTGGGAAATGGGAGGTAATTTTAGAGTCCTTCCTTCCCCCGTGCTTGGCACTTCGGCCCTCCGATGCCAGGTGAGGCGAGGGTCCCAATACTTCCGAATGCCTTTCAGTATCTTTCCAGGGATTGTCCACTACTTCGGTGTTGGGGCTAAATCGGGCCCCTTCACTTTTCAGTGGTGCAAACTGTTGCTTTCTGGAATCCAGGTCAGTCTCTGCCCTCCGGAACTGGGGGGCGTTGCCTGGTCCTTCCGACACATCGAGATCTCCGTGGTCCTCGAGAAGGGGGCTGATTTCCTCATCCATCTCCGACCCCTGCCAACTATTTTTGGAGTTATCCACATCCATTGGCGATTCGGGCTCACTCTCCTTCTCAAAAGAGGGCGACTCCCCTAAGTGCCCCTGATCTCTGTCCCGAAAGCCATAAAGATCGGATGAAATTGCCAGACAGCCTCCGTCGGAAAGTGGGCTCTCCGGGATCAAGTCTGCCTCGTCTGGCTCAGCTTTAACACCTACTGGATCCTCAGAGCTAAAAATTTTCAACAGCTGTGGATTCTGCGGAGTTGCTTCTTTTGCAGCCCAGTCTTTGGAAGCCTGTTTTAGATTTGGAATCTTTGTGGGGCTGCTTATCGAAAGCTTCCTGGCGGGACAGTTTTCCTGGATTTCAGGAATGGCTTGATAAGCCTGAGTGCCAGTTTTGTATACCTGGTGAACATTTATGTTTTCCAAGGACTCGCTTGCCTGTCTTTGTTTCAGAGCCTCGGCTTCAGATAGATTATCCCTACAGGTGCCCTCAGCTGGAGGAAAAAAACACTGCTTGGTGCTCATTTCTGTGGATAAATCTGAGCAGCCCTGCTGGAAGAAGCCTTCGACTTTTTTGGCATCATGGTCGAAAATGCGATCTTTTTTAACAAAGGCCGTTTGGGACTCTGCTTCCATGTTGCTTCTTTTGCTTTGTCTGAAAAAAAAAACAAGGTGTTATACAAAAAAACGGAAACACAATTCTATGCCACTGGCCAGGCTGCTAGCAATTGGTATCCCAATATCTGGAGGGCACCCAGTTGCTTATCTCCGAAGTAAAATATTAAAAAGCTTTTAGAAAGCTTGATTTGAGCATTGCTTTCCTTCTAATTTTTCTAGATTAGTTTCTATCCTAATTCCACCATGAGGTCAAAGGACTGTGTACTTCTAAAGTATTTCTATAATTTGCTATAGTACAGGAAGCCCTTGACTTACAACGATTTGTCTACTGACGATTCAAAGTTGTACTGAAAAAAGTGACTTATGATCGTTTGTCACCCTTATGACCATTGCAGCATCCCCATGGTTACCTGATTAAAATTCAAGTATTTGGGAAATTGCCATGTATTTATGATGGTTGCAGCATCTCCCAGGGCCACTTGATCATGTTTTGTGACTTTCAGATTAGCGAAATCATTGGGAAAGCCAGATTCACTTAACAACTGTGTTACACACTTAAATGCATGATTCACTTAACCAATGTGGCAATAAAGGTCATAAAATGGGGCAAAAGTCACTTAGCTTTCTTGGTTGGCAGATAAAATTTGGGGCTCAATTGTGGTTGCAAGTTGAGGAATTACCCATATTGCTTTTTTTTTAAAAAAAAATTGAGCATAGCAAAGGACAGGATTCTTTTCTGACTTTTTTAAAAAATATGGTTATTGACAGCTTCTAAAAGCTGAAAAGCTCCACAACACACAACACAAATAACATGCAACAGGTATAGTGTTTTCCCATAAAAATGCCCAAAATACTGCAATGAGTAAGTTGTAATTAAAAAATGACAAGGATAAACTAAGCAATCAAACCGAGCCAAGTGTGATTAAACACCCTTCCTTTACAAAACGCTCCAAATGAGAAGCAGGCCCTCTGTGTCTGATATCAGCTTTGTGACACATATCACCGCTTACACCGTTTCTTCTTTTTGTTGGCATCTTTGTTAATAAAAGTACACTTCACTAAAAGTCATCTCATAACAGCAAAAGCTAACATTTTGGAGGACTATTAGCATTCTGGTGGAAGAATCTGGCAGTAGCCGTTCCTATAGGAGGCTGCAGCAGAAATAAAGTTAGTTAGAATCTTGTTTTTGTTTTACCTTTCAGATTCTACCGTTCTGGGTCCTTTGTTCTCCATCCAGGAGGTAATCCTCTTTTGTTTGTAAACTGGAAGGAAATATACAGTAGTTTTACTGGAAGTGGGAAGGTTGGACCAAACATACCAATCTTAAAACAGACCTCTATAAATTAATACATTTACACTAGTATTTAATTGGCAGGGAGGCTAAGTCATCAGTTTGAGACAATACACCAAAGTATTCAGCATCCCTTGCGTATCCAAATATGCAAGTGTCGTTTACCAAAGTGTCACTCTTTCGATCCAGCTACAGGTAGGCCTCAACTTGCAGCCTTTCTTGCCACTTGTTGTTAAGTGAATCTGTCTGCCACGTTGGCTTTGCTGGCCAGGTCACATGAACCCAGGGCTCTGCAACCCTCCTAAATAGGAACAAGTTGCAGTGTGTTTGAATTTTGATCATGTGACCCTCCGAGGATGCTACAGCCGTCCCAGGTATTAAAAAACAATCATGTCACTTCCTCCCCCCCCCCAAGAATTCTTGTGACTTCTAAAGGCCACTCAAGAAACAGTGGAAAGTCGAGGACCACCTGCAGCTGACTGCAGCCTCTCTTTAATAAGGGGGGGGGTTCCACCTACTAGGTTTAATAGCTCGAAAGCATCTTTAGTGGGGGGAGGGGGGCATCCCGCGTTGAGCAGGGCCTGAAGTCACAGGCTGAACACAAGGCGGCTTCCGATGGGGGGGACCGCCCCCAATTTAAAAGGGGGGGAGGCAGACGGCGAAGGAACACCGGTGGTCAGGAGAGGGATCTCCTGGTGGCCTCCCATCCCTCCCCGTCTCAATCAACCGGGGGGGAGGGGAAATAGGGAAGCTCACCTTTGTTCCCCACGGTGGCTGAGGGGTCGCCGGGTCCGGGCCCTTCCTCCCGGCGGCGGGGAGGCGGCAGGGGCTGCGAGACCACCGCCTGAGAGGAAGGGAAGAAGCCGGAACTCAGGCGAGCCCTTTTCCCGGGGGGTTCACACTCGGGCCCCGCGCTCATGCTGGGGGGGGGTGACCCAGGTCACCCCCGGGGGACGGAGGACAACGGACGCGTCCTCACTCTTCCTCCTTTCCCCGCCGAGCCGGAAAGCGAGTGTCGCAAAGAGAGCGGGGGGGGGGGGTGAGACGCGGACGGCGGCGCGAGGTGATGACGTTATGGGCACGCGCCGCGCGGGCCGCTCACGCTTCTGGCGCTTAGAGGTCGTCCGCGCGCCGAAGGGGAGCTTCCGGTTCCAGGAGCGGAAGGGGCGGCGCCGAGAGCAACGCGAGGAGAAGGAGCAAAGGGCGGCCTGAGGCCTCTGCCATCGCCGCCAGCATGGAAGGAGGCGCCGGGAACTCGAAGGGTTCCGGATTCGCCGGCCTCTTCGGCGCTGGAGGAGTGGCGGGGCCGGGCTATTCCCACGCCGACCTGGCCGGCGTCCCTTGTAAGAGGCCCAGGCCGCTTCCCTCGGAGGGGGCTTGGGAGGGGGCTAGGTGGGGGGGGGGCTTGGGAGGGAGCGGGAAAGAGGCCGGGAGTCCAATGGAGGCTGGGCGGTTGGGAAAGGGCGGGGGGCTCCGTCTCCTGCTGAGCGGAACCAGCCGCAGCACCACGTGGTGCGGCTGGGAGGACGGGGCCGGGAGGACGGGGCCGGGACGAAGAGGACTTGTGGGGAGGTGGTTGTGTCATGGAGGGATCTTTTTCAGTTCTTTTTCTTCCACTCCGGCGTCTCCGGGTACAGCGATGTCAATACATTGTAGGTTTCGGTTTTCGTCGCCATCGTCAGCGAGGAAAGGGTTAATCCCTCCCTGATGCCTTTTATCGAGAAGTGGTTCAAGCACCATCCGGAGAGCACGTGTTCACCCCCCCCCCCCTCTTGCCTGTCTCCCCTGAAGGAAGGAACTTGGCTTCCCTTCGCCTCCCAGATCCCAACCTTCCTCTTCCTGGAAGTCATTTAGGAAAAGTCTCCCTCGGACTACCTTTATTTTTTGCCAGGCTAACCTCAGCAGCCCTTTGGAATCTCTCGTCTAGGCCTTGCTTTTCTGCTGAATCAGGGCATCTCCACCTGCTTTTCTTCCGGAGCTGGGTCATGCTACTAGTCCCAAAATCCTCAGCCATCGTTTGTTAATTAATTGGGATGATAAATGTTTGAGCCCATCCAGAGTACGTGGGGCGTGGAGTCACTTGCTCAGTTCCCATGCTGTTCTTGTGGAATATTATAGGTCCAGCTTTAGGCTTCTGTAGCAAGGCAACTTAGCATCCCTGCACAGTCATTGTGCAATAGCAATAGCACTTAGACTTATATATCACTTCACAGCTCTCTCTAAGCGGTTTACAGAGTTAGCCTCTTGTCCCCAACAATCCGGGTCCTCATTTTACCCCCCTCGGAAGGATGGAGAGCTGAGTCAACTTTGAGCCTGGTGAGGTTTGAACTGCCAAGTTGCAGGCAGTCAGCAGAAGTATCCTGCAATACTGCACTCTAACTACTGCCACCGTGGTTCAATTATAAACTATAGTAAATTGTAAATGTGGCAGTTATTACTTTCTTTGAAACTTTAACTTAATCCTGGGGAATGAGGTTTCACATATTGAAAGCTGATTGAATTGCTTGATACAGTTTATATGCAATCTAGGACATTTTGTCCGGCCTTGGCTGGAGGTACCTTAATATGTGTCCCTGACGTTAGGTTTCATCTAAATAGTTAAGAAAAATTGAAGGCTGGCAAGCAGAGATTCAGGGACATAGCTTGCTGATAAGCTTTTTTTTTTTTTTTTTTCAAATCCTATATATTAGGAAGGACATAATTAGGGTAGAAACCCAGAACTGCCCAGAAAAAAAACTTCCATGCCTATAAGTTCAAATTTTTAACTGACAGCTGATCATTGATGCTTATATATTCTTATTAAAGGAAACCTGCTTGCAGATCCTTTTGAATCTGATCTTGTGTTTCCTGCCCCTCAGACCTCATTTAAATTGAAGCACACTTAGGAATTCACTCTACTTATGAGAGAGTAGAGAGAGTCCTCAACTTACAATCACAGTTGGGACCAGAATTTTCAGGGCCAAGCAGGGCAGTTGTTAAGTGAATTGCATCTAATTTTACAACCTTTCTTGCCACGCTTAACTGAATTATCTGGTCATTAAGTGCATATAACTTTCCTCATTCACTCTGCTTGTTGGAATCTGGCTGGGATCATGGCAGATGGTGATCGCATGACCCCAGAATGCGCAACCATTGTAAATACATGCCAGTTGCCAAGCACCCAATTTTTGATCATGCGACCTTGGGATGTTGTGAGAGTGCGATTGTAAGTCACTTTTTTAGTGCTGTCATAATGTCAAACAGTCACTAAATGAATGGTTCTGAGTCTAGCATTACCTGTAGCCCTCTTTCTTTGAACTGTTTTTTATACTACCTTGGTATGCTTTCCAATTTGAAACCTTTTTTTTTTCTTTCAGTGACTGGAATGAATCCCTTGTCCCCCTATTTAAATGTTGACCCCAGATATCTTATACAGGTAAGACATCCGTGATTGCTCGATGTGTAGTTTGTGAATCAACTTTTTGTGTGATTGTGTAAGTGATTTGATGTATAATAGAGGTAGTCCTCAAGTTGCAATCACAGTTGAGCTCAAATTTAAAATTTATGTTGCTAAATGAAACATTTGTTAAGTGAGTTTGCCCCATTTTACTAGTTTTCTTTTTTCAGTGCCAATGTAACTGAACAGTCACTAAATGAACTGTTGTAAGTGAAGGCCTAGCTGTATAGTGGTTTTGAATAAGATTAAAATAGGTAACTAAAAACGTTGCACATGAAGACTTGGCAGTCAGGTGAACACAGTTGTTTGTGGTCAGGAACTGTTTTCTTTATACTCTGACCAGAGGACTTCTTGAAAACATCTGGCTGACCAGGTAAAAACGCATTTCTCCCACAAAGTATTTGAGGAAGTCAAGCAAGAAACAAATAATACTAACTTGGATTTTAAATAAGTCACATAAGCCTGTGTAACCTAAGTTGTTATGGTACAAATTTATTTCCACTCTATTTGGATGTAATATATCTTCCTTTTTCCCCAACGGTCAAGTGGAAAGTTAGCTGGGTCCATTTTTTGAATTTGAAAAAGTATCAGGTTTTTTCCCTGCTTTATATCATTTAAAAAGAAAATATTAGAGACACTTTCATGATCCATTTTTATTTTTTAGAAAGAAACCTCAGTGAAAGGTTCTTATTTTTTTTTCCCTGTGGGTTTTTCCAGTCCTTCCCATCTATAAACCTGGCCCTAATCTCAGAGCTGAATATATTTTGTTCCTAAATCCCAGTGGTGGTCAGCTGTCTGTGTCAGAACTGTGTCTTTGACAGTGTTACACTGCTGGGAGAGAAAGATACTGTGTGTTTAGCTGTCTGTCATTTTCTCCGTTCTGGAGGTAACTGACACCCAGCGTTAACAGTATTGTGCTTTTCTGAGAGTGTGTTGAGCAGACAACCTCCTGGTCAGCACTAGTCTGAAAGCATACACAAATTGAACATGTATAGGTTGGCTTTAATTTCTGAAGCAGAGGATATTATGCAGCAGTGTTAGTACAGCTTATATACATCAGCCATGTTGATAGTAACTAATACGGGATTAAGAGCATATTACAGCTTCTCACTGAATGCTGGATTAAAGAAAATAACATTTATTTGTACTATAGAAATACAATTGTTCGCTTTTGTTGGGCTCACTAATACCTGTTTGAACATTCAAAGGGAAAATGGGTAGACACTTTTCCCTTCTATTTTATTTACTGGGTTGACAGAAAATTAACAGTTTAAGAGTAAGAGAGTATCATGTGCTTCATTTTATGAAACTAAGGAATTTATATGCAGATATTGCTGGAAAGGATTGTTTTTGTTTCAGGATACAGATGAATTCATTTTACCTACTGGAGCTAGTAAAACCAGGGGAAGATTTGAATTGGCGTTCTTTACAATTGGCGGATGTTGTATTACCGGTGGGTCATCATTTTTTATTTATATCATAATGTTGGATGGATGTTTCTATTCGGTAGAATAAAGAGAGATAAGTAATCAGCCAATTCTTCAAAGTTTCCTTTGGGCAGATAGAGTTGCTATATTTGGTGTGTATCAAAGGATGAAACCCCAGTTTGTGAGACTGAACGAACCCTTAAAAATTTCTGTCATTTACTAGGAATTATCCCAGAGAAATTCAAGAAAAGGGGTTCTTATTTGATTATACATGTAACTACAGCAACAAGAATTGTATTTGCCCAAAATTGGAAATTAAATAAGCTACCAACAGATGAAGAGATAATGAAAAATATATTAGATTGTGCAGAGATAAATAAATTGATAATGAAAATAAAGGATAAAGAGGAATCAGAGTACTTCAAGACATGGGGAAGATTTTATGATTGGCTAGGGAAAGGAAACTAGAAAAGAAAGTAGGGAGAAGATATAGAACCCAGATGATGCACTGTTAAATGGAAAAGGTGGGGAAGAAGGGGAAAACAAAAGAAAATATTAAATATATAAGTATATATTCAAGAGCGAGATTTAAATGAGGGGAAACATAACTAGGGTAGACTAGCAAAGGTAAGGGAATAAAAAATGATACTAAATTATATTTGGGTTGATGGAAATACCATCCCAAGGAAACATAAACTGAGATCTGAAAGAGACACCTACAACAATAGAAAAGAAAGGGAGAGAGGAGGAGAGAATGAAAGGAAGATGGGGGAAAGAGGTAAGGAGAGGAGGATGGAAGGGAGAGGAAGAGAAGGAGAGAGGGTAGAAAGTGTAGGAGAAATGGAAGTAGAGAAGGGAGGGAGGGAGAAAAAGGGAAAATAAGGTGGTGTTACAAGAGGAGGAATGGATGGTAAAGCAATCCAAACTATTATAACCTATTAAATGAAATAATAAATGTATAAGTGACAAATGTAGAGAAGAAGAAGAATTATATTTTTCAGAGTATAAGACGCACCAAGGTTTTGAAGAGGTAAATTTAAAAAAAAAGTTTTTGCACTCTGCAAACCTCCCAACAGCCCATTTTTTGCAAAAATGGACCCATTTCCCCCCCCCCCCCAAAAGGCATGAATAGCCTTTAGGGGGCTTGCAGAGTGCTCCTGTGGGATGCCCCCCCCAATGAGCAACAAATGCCCCGTTTGTCATGAAAACGGGCCCATTTTTTCTCAAAAAAATTGCATGCATAGCCTTTAGCTTATAGAGTGCTGCTGGGGGGGAGGCAAAAAAACTGGCTGTTTTCTGTTCATTTCTGCCATCCCCAGCCCCTAGGAGCTCTCTGAAAGCCTACAGGCTCTGCACGCCCATTTTAGTGAAGGGGCGGGGTCTGGGGAGCCCCTTTTTTGAGGGAAAAGGGTGCATCTTATACTATGAAAAATACGGTATGTGAATGAATACTTAAAATGGTATGTAAGAGAACAAAAAATAAAAATAAAATTCTGGATAAAAATTTCTGTCATATTATCTATACTGCATGCAACTCATTTTTTAAAATAAATACTTATATTTTATCTTTTTGGCTTTAGCAGTTTTGTAAGCAATTTAAAGACTGTTGAAGATTGCTTGGAGAGGTTATTTACTGTACATTCACGAAGCATTCTATTTTAGGGAGTCACTGTAAATTATAGTATTAATTTTTATTTAGCCCCGACTGAGAATAATAATAGTGTTTTGGATTACAGAAAGCAGGGAATGTCAGTTGGTCTTACCTGAACTGCATGTCTTGAAGTTGGTGTGGGAGGAGTCACAACTGGGTATTAATACGGCCCATTTGCCCAGAGACGTAGATAGAATTTGAGGCCACTCCCTCTACTCCTCCTGACTTCACAGATTAACCAATGGTCCAGTCGCAGAAAAGCCTGACTGACCAATAACTAACTCAATCAGCCCCCCCCCCCCATGCGTGGGAGTGCACCTGAACGGGCGGGAAGTGACTCCTCCCACGGCAACTTCAAGACATGCAGTTCAGTAAGACCAACTGACAGTCTCCGAAGTGAGGCGTGGGAGGAGTCACAACTGGGACATACCAAAGCTAGATGTCCATGGGAGGGAATCGTTGGGCCTGAGCCCCCCAAGTGTCCAGCACTCCCTTGAGAACCTTCCTACCAAAGGATGCCTCCACAGAAGCATAGACATCCAGCCGGTAATGCCTAATGAAGAGAGAGGACAAAGCCTAAGCGGCTGCCCTACAGGTATCCTCAATGGGTGCCTGGGTGGCCCAGGCCGCAGTGATTGCGTCACTCCTAGTGGAGTGTGCAGTGTTGCCCCCTGGAACCGGGATCCCACGGGCCTCGTAAGCCTTAGTGATAGCTAGTCTAATCCACCTACTGATAGTGGCAGGTGATACCTTTGCCCCTCTGGTAGAAGTCTGGAAGGAGATGAAAAGCACCTCCGGCCTCCTGAAGGCAGCTGGGCGTTTGAGGTAAATACACAGTGCCCTACGGACATCCAGGTGATGCCAAGACCTTTCCCTTTCTCTGGAAGGTACTGGGCAGAAGTCCGGAAGCACCACCTCCTGAGCCCTATGGAAAGGGGTGTTGCCCTTGGGCAGGAAAGCTGGGTCTAGTTTTCATGGAAGGTGCACAGGTCTGCCCTGGCGGATAAGGCATTGTTCTCAGACACCCACTTAGCTGAGGTAATGGCTACCAGGAAAACCACCTTGAGTCTTAGGAGCTGGAATGTTACCTTTCCAGAGGCTTGAAAGGCGCCTCCATAAGGGCCTGGAGCACTGTGGGAAGGTCTCAGGTGGGAAAACAATGGACCACAAGGGCCGAAGATTAGCAGCCCCTCTGAGGAACCTCTATGACCGGGTGTTGGGACAAAGGTTGGCACAAATGACCGTGGCCAAGGGTACTGTGGGCGAGACCTTTCTCCACACCATCCTGGAGTAACTCCAGCACCTGTGTTCGGATCCACCTGGGCAGACCTACACCAAGTTACAAAGGAATCCCAGGTCGCATCATAGATGTGTGTGGTGGACTTCCTTCTGGAAGCTTCAATGGTCCCTGGCGGAGAACTGGGCCTCCCTCAGCTGCTCCCGCTCAAGAGCCAAGCAGTTAGTTGGAGCTACTCTGGATCCAGATGATCCAGACTCCCCTGGCGCAGAACTAACTCCTCCCTGGGAATCCTCCAATGAGGTAGGACCGACAGACACACTAGATCCGCGAACCAGGGACACTGGGCCCAGTAGGGCGCTATCAGAATCAGTTCTGCTCTCTCTAGCACTAGCTTCCTCAGAACCCGGGGAAGGGGAGGGAAGGCGGCCATCTGCAGCAAAGGGCATTGATGTCCACCGCTCCTCGAGCCGGGAACCACAAGATGAACCTTGGAACCTGGGCGTTGGATGGGGTGGCAAAGAGATCCATTGTCGGCCGACCGAATCTGACAAATCCGCTCAAAAATGCTGGGATGCAGTGCCACTCCTTGTGGTCTACCGTCCCCCTGCTGAGTCAGTCTGCCTGTTGGTTGTCCATCCTGGAAGTGTGTTCCACCCGAATCAACAAGATTCCGCTCTTCCCAGTTGCCCAGCCGAACTGCTTCGTCGCACAGCGCCATGGAGTGCCTGCCCCCTTGCTTGTTCACGTGAGCTTTGGCCGACCAGGATATGTTGACCGACCACCTCCTCCTTGAAGTGTCAAAGCACCAAGTGGATTGCCCTGAGCTTCAGCCAGTTGATGTTCGTCCATAAATCCTTGGGCGTCCACCTGCCCTGAGCTATCTGGGGTTCCAGGTGTGCTCCCCAGCCAAAGAAGCTCGCATCTGTAGTCAGGATCAATCTGTTCGGTTCCCGCAATAGGGAGCCCTTGGACAGCGCCGGAGACATCCACCAACGAAAAGAGAGAAACACCTGAGGTGTCACCAGGACCTTGAAAAGAGCGTCGCTTGTCCAGTCTCTCTGATGCGGCAGCAGGAACCACTGCAGTTCTCTGGCGTGAAGTCGTGGCCAAGGCACTATCCCAATGCAGGAGATGAACTTGCCCAGGAGCCTAGAGAGAAGAACTATGGGAACAGAACGAGTCTTGCGAATCTCCCGAATCAACTCCACAATACTTTCCCTGCGCTCCTGTGACAAAAACACCTCACAAGCTATCGAGTCAATGACGGTCCCCAAATGTTGGAGTCTAGTGGTGGGGATGAGATGACTCTTCTCGAGATTAATCAAGAACCCCAGGGTCTGCAAGGTGGCAATTGTGTGACCCAGGTCCTTCTCTGCCCGATCTGCCGTTGTGGCCAGCAAGAGGATGTCATCTAGGTAGCAATGTAACCTTACTGGGAAGGACCGGAGATGACCCGCTGCTATAGCCAACACCTTGGTGAAAGTCCTGGGGGCAGATGCCAAACCAAAGGGGAGGGCACTGTATGGGTAATGCACCACCCCCCTGTAAGAAAATCTAAGCAATTTACGGTGGTCTGGTGTAATCATGATGTGAAGATATGCTTCTGTGAGATCAATAGATGCTATGAAGTCACCCTATCTGATCCCCTCCAGGATGGATTTGAGTGAAGCCATCTTAAACTTTAAATAGACCAGTCTGGAATTCAACAATTTGAGGTCTAAAATATCCCTCCTCCCCTCTGAACTCTTAGGAACTACGAACAGATTGGAATAAAAGCCTAAGCCCTTTTCCTCTTCCGGAACTAACTCCACTGCCCTGATGTCCAGCAAGTGCCAGATGGCCTTGCGCATAAGGGATTGCTTAACCGGATTCCTGGAGGAAGGAAAGAGATGGAATTTATTTGGAGGATGGGAATGAAACTCTAATGTCAATCCAAACATAACCGTCCGAAGAACCCGCGCATCAGTGGTGATACGATTCCATTGATCCGCAAACAAGGTAAGGCGACCGCCGATTGGGTGATCTGAGCCCGAATCACTTGTTCCTGTGGTAGGGGCCTCGAAAGGGATGCTTACTAGGCTTTTGGTACCTGTATCTGTCCCTAAAGTACTGCCTAAAAAAGAGCCGAGGTGGCGCAGTGGTTAAATGCAGCACTGCAGGCTACTGCTAGATCAGCAGTTCAGCGGTTCAAATCTCACCGGCTCAGGGTTGACTCAGCCTTCCATCCTTCTGAGGTGGGTAAAATGAGGACCCAGATTGTTGGGGGCAATATGCTGACTCTCTGTAAACCGCTTAGAGAGGGCTGAAAGCCCTATGAAGCGGTATATAAGTCTACTGCTATTGCTATTGCCTATCACCTTGTCTGGGGTATCTGGGTGCAGAGTACCTCAGCTGCTGGAAGTCCTGCTCAAGGGGCCAATAGGAGGACCTCCTGGGTAAGGTGCTGGGCGTTGGTCTGAGCACTTAGTCTTGGAAGGAAAGTGTCAGCCTCTGCTTTGCTGCTGCTTCGGCTGCCATTGAAATGGGAAGGGAGGGCATTGTATTTGGGATGGGAATCATGTGCTGGAGGAAGATTCTAGACGCTGCCTGACCATCTTACTGCGCATGTGGAGGAAGGGAGTTTCCCGCCAAGGTTAACTGTCCAGCATTCCATCCTGGTGATGTTTTTTGAAGATATCTCCCACCTGACAGTTGGGTGAATTATCATTGGACTATGGACTGGGGTGCCAAGGGGAGGGGATTGAATTATACATGATATACTTTGCTTTCGTGCCTAATTAACCAGATTCAGCTTAGCTTCGCTACTGTTCATTTCTAATTAGTAAAAGTACACTTAATTTCAAACAAATGGAGTTGAGTGGTTTCTTTCCTAATTAAATGAAATCGCACCTGACAGAAAGACCTTGTGCTTGTTCTTATCCTTGATAAGGGTGTCAAGGGAGGCTCCGAACAGCTTGTCTCCCTGTGTACTCCGCCCCTGCCAAATGCCATTTCGCCCGGAACTCCGCCTGCCAATTGTGCAGCCAGAGAAGCCGTCTAGAAGCCGCTGAAGAGGACACAGACCTGGAAGAATACTTGACCGCATCCAGCGTGGCATCAGCTGAAAACTGGGTCACCACCATCAGCTTCTTGATGTCCTGCAACAGCCTCACGTCAGAAGCGGGGGTTCTATTGCGGACTTGCTCCAGCCAAAGCAGTTGAAAAAGGAAGCTGCAGCAGCCACCCTCATTGCCCACGTTATGGCCTGAAATAACGTGCAGAACCAGTTGCGCAGAACCAGTTCCTCCTCCTTATTTTCTGCCTTCAGGCAGTTGGAGTCACCACCGCAGAAGAAGAAGCCAGGCCAGCCACCGGAACATCTACAGATGGAATCTGCAGGGCTTGAGCGAAGATTGTGTTAAGATTGTAAAACATGCAATTGTTGCTCCCTGGAGTAGGAAACGCGCAAGGTTTGGCCCATTGAGATTTGAGCACCTCCCTAAACAAATCAGGAGTCGGAATCTCTTCCTTCTCAATCTGAGGCTTATGAAAGGGACCCTTCTTGGTCCCCCCACTAGAAGTTGAGGCAGCAGCAGCTTGGGAAGAAGCTGGAGTGGTGTCTAAATCTGCAGTGGCCTTGGCCTTCTGCAGTAAGGACCCAAACAGGGCTGGAAGGAACAGGCCAGCGATAGTGGGGGCCTCTGGAACCTGGGAATCTTCATCCTCGGGAAACCAACATCCTTCTGTCCCTCCTCCTCCAGTCCAGACCCTTCACTAGCTGTCGAAGGGGAAGCCGATCTGCGCTCCCTAGCAGCAGAAGATTGGGGTTGCTCTGGATGACCTCGTGGTTGCTCTGGTCCCACGAGAAGATTTTCATCTAGAGGCCTGAAATTGATGATGCATGCCCGAGGCAATGCCCTGAGCAATGGCTTGAGCAATCACATTCTGGAAACCTTCAGAAAATTCCGAATAAGCTGGAGTGAGACTAGGAGGCTCTGATTTGGGCCTGGAACCTGCAGATTGAGGGGCCAAGCGTGGCCTGGTGGAACCAGCCGCCATTCGCTCAAAGGGGTCTCCCTAGTGTTCTGAAGACTGCGCAGGAGATAGAGGAGGGAATAGTGGGCTATCCTCCCTTGCAGAGCCACGGGGGGAACCTGGAGAACCCAGTTAGACCTCTGGCAAAGGTGAAGGCCTGAGAGGGGAGCGTGACCTGGATGGGGAAGGGCTGATTTCCTCCCTAATCCTTCTGCCTGTAGCTCTGGTAACATGGGCTTCCTTGCTAGGCACTCTCTTCCTAGCTGACTTTGAGGTGGCCTTCTTCGAGATAGACCTTCCCCTCGTTACTGCGGTAGCTCCACGGGAGGTCCCCTTGCCCGAATTGGAATCCCCTGATGATCTAGGGGCCGCTCCTTGGGGCATCCACCATCGCCCCTACTTAACAGTTGCTGTTTCACCACCTTCTCTTACTCTGTAAACTGGCCTGGGTTTCTGCGCGTGGTTCGGAGCTCCTTCGAACCGGTGCTATCTGTAGCTACATCGCTGATCCGCGGCTCGAAGAAGCCAGCCCACCGCCGAACCGAAGGCCCTCCCCGGATCACCGGCGGAGCACAGGCCCAAAGAATCTTTTCCGGACCCCGGCGGTGGCTCTGGGTGTTAGCGGCAGCTGAAAACAGGAGCGCCGATGTCCGAGCTCCAGCCACGTGCGTCCCAAGATGGCCGCTGTCCAAAATGGCGACTGCTGACCATGCGGCCTGATGCCGAGCCGGCTTTGACTGAGCCTCTCCTTCAGCAGCCTCCGCAGCGTTCTGCAGCCCCCTCTGATGAGTCCAGGGGTTGTGTGGTACAGCGCTCTCTGGCATGAGGCCCGGAGTCTCCCCTGTAACCGCCCAGCGGCTTGGGGACTCCTTGCTAGTACAGCAAGCCCAGCTTGTGCAAAAGGGGAAAGGTAACTTAGAACAGAGATGCAAGGGAGAGAGGTGGGAGGAAGCACAAGTGGAATAAACGAAAAACTAAAATTTAAAGCAACAAATCCTCTGAAACCAAATGGGCAGCCAGCAAAAAGTATTCCTTCTGGGCTGAAGATTGAGGTTAATCTAGGGAGTCAGGAGGAGTAGAGAGAGTGGCCTCAAATTCTACCTCAGTCTCCGGGCAAATGGGCCGTGTTAATACCCAGTTGTGACTCCTTCCACGCTTCACTTCAGAAACAGGAATATTCAACAGTGGAACCAAAAAGGGTTGAGAAAAGCCTTAATTCAGATCTCCCTGACATTGCCATGATTTCCATTTCTATAATGTGACCAGGGTAGATTTGAATAAATCACTAATAAAAAGGCTTGATTTACATCAAATCAATTTAAATCATTATTTTTAAAGAGCAACTGTCATTTCTGTCCCGCAGCAGCTCATCCTCTGACCTGAGGTTGACTCATCAACAGTCCCAATATTGCAGAATATACAGTCTCATGCTACATAACTAAGCTCCATTTCATGTGGAATAAACTAAATAGAATAGAATATGGCATTCTTTATTGGCCAAGTGTGATTGTACATGCAAGGAATTTGTCTTTGGTGCAGATGCTCTCAATGTACATAAAAACACATTCATCAAGAATCATAAGGTACACCACTTAATGATTGTCATAGGATACAAATAAGCAATCAGGAAACAATATCAATATAAATCGTAAGGATACCAGCAACAAAGTTACAGTCCTGCAGTCATAAGTGGGAGGAGATGGATGATAGGAACGATGAGAAAACTAATAGTAATGATAATGGAGCCTTAGTAAATAAACTAAAATAATTTAGTTTAAAAAATTTCTTAAATAGAAAACTATCTTTAGATAGATCTTTACTCCAAAAGCAATACATTTGATAAAACTTAAAAAATCATTTTAAATTTTTAAAAATCTTATTTTTTTTAAAATCTATTTTTATCCACCCTGAATATCACAGTAATGTTGGAGAACAATTTGTTGGTTTTAACTACAAGAATGAGATTAATGTTCCGTTTTAGACATTGTTCTGTTCTGATTTATCCGAATAGGAGCTGCTTTTGGGGCATTAAATGGCTTGAGACTAGGTTTGAAGGAGACACAAAACATGGCTTGGTCCAAACCTAGGAATGTACAGTAAGTATTTTATTTCATTAGAGGCCATTTACTTCTTTCTCTGCTTTGAGAATTCAAAGCTATTCTTGATGTGAGATCAGGGTGTGTGTCACATGTTTGCTTAATCTCTGCTCCGGTTTGCTGATTGTGTCAGTAAAGTCCAGGAGGTTGAGGCAAATTAAAGTTATTGGAGCTGTATGTAAAAGAAGCGTATGAATGATTCCCTAAACAGTCTGTCCCTTTTCTGCCAAGATGTTTTAAATTTGGGGTTAATTTATTTGATACATATTAAAAATCTCTGCTTAAAAATTCTGCTTAAAAAACTTTTGTCGAAAGACTCGAGTCAAAATGGTGCCATGTAATCGTACCACTGTTCTTAGTTTATTTTGGAATAGCAGTTGCATTTAAATATTGCATTTAAAGATGAAGGTGCGCATGCGCGAGGAACATGTCTGCTGGGTTCTTCGCTCTGGCTCCGTACAGAGAAAAAATCCCTGTAGAGAGGAGGAATTGAGTCTTGGAGGTGAACCGAGAGAACTGAGGCAGCGTGAATCTCTCCGGGTCCTAGGGGTGGCAGTGGACTGCTGAGTTTTACTCACCAGGGCTGCCACCTCCGAAAGACGCTGACACCGTGGATTCCGCTGACGCCGCCCAACACCGCAGCCCAGCTGATTTGTGAAATCCGACCTCCCCCTGCAAAAATCCCCGTTGAAAGGAGGAACTGAGTTTTGGAGGTGAGCCGAGGGAGCTGAGGCAGCGTGAACATCTCTCGGGCCTGGGGGTGGCAGCGGACTACTGAGTTTTTACTCCCCAAGGCTGCCACCTCCAAAAGACGCCGAAGACGCCGGTATCGTGGATTCCGCTGAGCCGCCCAACACCGCGGCCCAGCTGGTCTATGAAACCCGACCTCCCTTTTGCATTTATTATTTGACTGCCGCGGCTACGATCGCCACTGTGCTGCTGACCTGCTGATGTCGGCTTGAGGACTTCATGGCTTAGTGGCTTAGCGGGTCATAAGATTGTTGGTCAGACTATTTTTGGGAGGAAGCCTGGTTAACTCTCCGTCTGCTGAGGCCCCTTGAGAACGCCTGGCCCAGCTATTGAATGGGGTATTTACCCCCCATCTTTCCATCTGGGATGAGTTTTTCCTTTGGTCTAATTTTGGCTTTAATTACTAAGAGGGTTGATACAGTAAATAGACTTTTGTACATTAGACTCTTTCTACCATGACTGGCTTTCCGGCTTTTGTTGCTGTTATTGACATTTGGACCTATTCTGCCTTTAACCACCCTCCCCTTCGGACTGTATTGAACTTATTAGAGGGGGTGCCTGATGAGACCTGGCAGCTTGCTTGCTGCCACTACGGCCCGCCTGGATCCCCCCCTCCTTCTGCTCCACCTAACTCGACCCTCCTTAAGGTGTGACCCCCCCCCCCCCTCTGTTGGGTAGATTTGGAACTTAGAGGAAAAAGGAGAGGAACGGAACACCCCTCTTGGACTTCATATTTTCTCTTTTACCATTTGCTATTCTGGACTCTCTACTGGTCTTGGCTGAAGATATAGCCTTGTACGGACTTCGCTGCGCAATTTTTTAAATTGGTATGGTGAGTGCATGGGATTGTATGTGATTGAGTGAATGGTCCCACTTACCATTTTATTACCATTGTATTTTATATGTTTTAACTTCTATGTGGGGACTGCTTGGGTGAGTGAATGAGTATGTCTGATTCGGAGGACCTGCCGGGGAAAGTGGGGGCCATTGGGGTGGTTGGGGGGACTACGCCCACGGGAGAGGGTCGGAGCATTGCGGTCATAACAGGGAGAGGCAGATACGGCGGGGACTTTAGGGCTGGCCATTACCGGGGAAGGAGGGCTCGCTACATCACAGAGATCCCTCCTTCCGGCCCTATGAGTCCCACTCCAAGGTCAGATGGCGCGAGTAATCAGGACCCTGGTCTCAGGCTGCTGTCGCTAAATGCCAGGTCTGTTGTTCACAAGGCTCCTCTCGTCCGGGACTTAATTTTAGACGAGAGGGCAGACCTGGCATGTATTACTGAGACATGGCTGGGCACGGAGGGAGGAGTCCCCCTCGTAGAGATGTGCCCAGACGGATTTCAGGTGCTTCATCAGCCGAGAGCCCAGGGAAGGGGTGGCGGTGTGGCTATTGTTGTCCGGGAGTCTTTGGTACCTCGTAGGATCCCTGCTCTGGAGCTTGTCGGGTGTGAGTCCCTACTGGTGAAGCTGGACCTCAAGGGTCAAGTGGGTCTGCTGCTAACGTACCTGCCTCCCAACTGCGTTGCAGCAGCCCTCCCCTCGCTCCTCGAGTCGGTAGCCGAGCTAGCAATTGAGTTCCCTAGGCTTATGGTTCTGGGGGACTTCAATTTGCCTTCGCTCGGTGAACACTCTGATGGAGCGCAGGAGTTCATGGCCTCCATGACAGCCATGGGCTTGACCCAGGTAATTCGAGGCCCAACCCACTCAGCGGGTCACACGCTCGACCTCGTATTCCTCTCGGAGCAGTGGATTTGTGATCTTGGTCTGAGGGGTTATGAGATCATACCCCTGTCGTGGTCAGACCACTGCCTACCGAGGCTTGACTTCCGGAGGCCAAACCCCCACCGTAGGGAGGAGGAACCGACCAGGTGGTTCCGCCCCAGGCGACTTATGGACCCTCTAAGGTTCCAGACGGAGCTTGGGGATATTCCTGATACTCTCGCCCACAGTTCGGCGGAGACTCTTGTTGCTGCCTGGCACTCGGCAGCATCGGAGTCTCTTGACCGGATTGCGCCACTACGGCCCCTCCGGGTCGGCGGATCCCGGAGGCCTCCTTGGTTCACCGAGGAGCTCCGGGAGATGAAGCGCCGGAGGAGACGCCTAGAGCACGTGTGGAGGTCCGAATCGAACCGAGCACTTCTGACAGCATGCACCAAGGAATACATCCGGGCACTAAGGACAACTAAAAGAACACACATCGCCACCTTGGTTGCGTCCGCCGAGTCCCGCCCAGCCACCCTGTTTAGGATAACCCGCTCCCTCCTAAATAGGAGGGAGGTAGGGGACCCCTTACAGGGTAAGGCTGAGGATTATGTCCAGTTCTTGGCGGACAAAGTTGCTCGGTTTCGGTCGGACTTGGACTCCACCCCCGCAGATCCAGCCGAGACACAGGGGAATAACTTGGCAGACCATCTCTGGGTTGAGTTTCAGGATGTTGCCTCCGGGGATGTGGACAAGGCTATGCGAGCTGTGAGCGCCTCCACCTGTATACTGGACCCGTGTCCCTCCTGGCTGGTTGCCAACAGCAGTGAGGTGACACGAGGCTGGATCCAGGCGGTTGTTACCGCCTCCCTTCGGGAGGGGCACTTCCCCGCCGCACTTAAAGCGGCGGTGGTGAGACCCCTCCTGAAGAAACCATCCTTGGATCCAGCCGTTCTTAATAACTATCGTCCAGTCTCCAACCTTCCCTTTGTTGGGAAGGTTGTTGAGAAGGTGGTGGCCTTCCAGCTTCAGCGTACCTTGGAGGAAGCTAGCTATCTTGACCCCTTCCAGTCCAGCTTCAGGCCCGGTTACAGCACAGAAACCGCTTTGGTCGCATTGACCGATGATCTCTGGAGAGCCAGAGATGGAGGCCATGCGTCCATCCTAGTTCTCCTCGACCTCTCAGCGGCTTTCGATACCATCGACCATGGTATCCTTCTGCCACGACTGCGGGAGGTGGGAGTGGGAGGCACTGTCTTGCAGTGGTTCTCCTCCTACCTCTCGGACAGGTCGCAGTTGGTGTTGGTGGGGGGGCAGAGATCGTCCCCGAGGCCCCTAACTTATGGGGTGCCGCAGGGCTCGGTCTTATCCCCCCTACTATTCAACATATACATGAAACCGCTGGGTGAGATCATTCGGAGGCACGGGATAAAATATCATCAATATGCAGACGATACACAGTTGTATCTGTCCGCCCCGTGCCAACTCAATGAAGCGGTGGATGTGATGAACCGGGGTCTTGAGGCCGTTAAGGACTGGATGAGGGCTAACAAACTGGTACTCAACCCGGACAAGACCGAGTGGCTGTTGTGCTTCCCTCCCAACAATCTGGCCAATGTTCCATCACTCAGGCTGGGGGGTCAAAATTTATACCCCTCAGACAGGGTCCGCAACTTGGGAGTCCTCCTGGACCCACAGCTGACTTTTGACCACCATTTGTCAGCTGTGACCAGGGGGGCATTTGCCCAGGTTCGCCTGGTACGCCAGTTGCGGCCCTACCTGAATCGGGAGGCCCTCACAACAGTCACTCGAGCCCTTGTGATCTCTAGGCTGGAATACTGCAATGTGCTCTACATGGGGCTGCCCTTGAAGAGCATCCGGCGACTTCAGCTAGTCCAGAATGCGGCCGCGCGAGTGATCGTGGGCGCACCACGGTTCGCCCACATAACACCGATCCTCCGTGAGCTGCGCTGGCTATCTGTTGATCTCCGGGTGCGCTTCAAGGTGCTACTCACCATTCACAAAGCCCTCCATGGTAGTGGATCTGACTATCTGAGAGACCGCCTTCTGCCAATTGCCTCCCTTCGTCCCATCAGATCGCATAGAGTAGGCCTCCTCCGAATTCCATCCACCAGTCAGTGCCGACTGGCGACTACGCGGAGGAGAGCCTTCTCAGTTGCAGCTCCGACGCTTTGGAACGATCTCCCCGTGGAGATTCGTACCCTCACCACCGTCCAGACCTTCCGCACAGCCCTCAAGATCTGGCTATCCCGTCAGGCCTGGGGATAAGATCCGAACCTCGCCCCACCCGAATGCTGAATGAATGTTGTGTTTTATCGGTTTATTTTTTTTTTATTCACATTTTTTTTCTTTCTTGTGTTTTGTCTTACACTCCCTCCCCATTGATTGTAAGCCGCCCTGAGTCCCCTCAGGGAAAAGGACAGCCTATAAATGTCAATAAAACTACAAACTACAAATAGACTAGAGGGCATATTTTTGCATTTTCTGCTTGGGTGAGTGCAAAAAGTGTGACTAATAACTAGATCAGTGATGGCTAACCTTTTTGTCCTCGCGTGCTGAAAGTGCACAACAGGACGCATGTGTGTGCCCACACCCATAATACAATGTGTGTGTGAAACACACACACGTGCGTGCTTCCCCTGACCCAGCGCATGCATGCACAATACCCCATCCTGTGCCCCGTTTTGGGCCTAGCAGGCCTCCCTGCTTCATGGGACCAAAAAACGAGGTGCAGCGGTCATGGGGAAGGGAGTGCCACACACACACCTACCCTCCCCCCCATGCATGTGTACGCTGTTACAGGTGTTATGTCTGCCTTGTATGCAGCTTTATTCCTCTCTAGCATTCATCTTCATTGTTCAGTTATGCATTTCCTGCCTCTCTAGGATTTACTTGTATCTGCTCCTGTGAGGCACTTCCTGTTCCTGTTGGATGTATATAGTTATATTCTCAATGGCTTGTATAGTATTTTAACTGCATTTTGATTAAACAACACGCAGTGCAGAGACCCGAAAATCAGCTGGCTGGTGGGAGGCACAAGCCGCAGTGCCATAGATTCACCATCATGGAACTAGATGCCTCTGGCGATTATTTTAGACTTAAAAATGATCAAATGAGAATGGAATCATTTCAACCAGCAGATGGCGCCAAGTGTCAATTAGCCTTTGTGAGGAAGACAGTAAAAGAGGGGAGGGGGAGTTGCAGCCTTGCTTCATTCTGCAAGCATTTCTGGGGGAGCAAAAGGATAGACTTAGAAGACTCAGGATAACTTTATTGTCACTTTGAGACTAATCGCCATACATTAAAATGAAACTTCATTGCATGGAGCTACAATGACAATAAATAAATGCAAAATTATGCATATACCCCCTTATGTTCTATGACGGAGAAACAACACAGTCTAGTTTGGATGTATACATGTCCATGGCAAGAAACGAATCCTGTGACTTCAGCAGATGGATAGCCCAGGGAACAAAGCGATTACAGAATCTGATAGGCCTGCTGGAGATACTTTGAAACAGATACAGACTGTGAAGTGAGTGTGGGCTCTCTAACGATGCTGGAGGGAGAGACACAGGTACAGAGTAGCTCCCCTTCACATGACCTTCTCTTGGAGAAGGCAGGAAAAATCACATTCACAATGCAGACCTAGTGAGGAGAGAAGAAGCCCTGATTTGGGCAGGGGTGTCCCATAGAGCCAGGAAAGAGAGCATAGCACCAAATTCACCATTGTGGAACCCTGGTAGTTTAAGAATAACAGCCCCTTTTTTCATCACCATTGGCAGCATTATTGAGGGGAGGGCTTGTAGCATTCTAAAGTTTGTAAAACCCTACCTTAAGCCAAGAAGAAGTCGTTTCCACCAGCAGGCTCTTATATGGATGCCCTGGCTTGGTAAAATAGTCATACATCTAGGGGTCCCCTATGGGTATAAATTAGTTGCCCCCGGGTCATATTAAAATTTCAGAACATTTCTTTGCAAATTCGTTTTCTCAGCTTAGAAATTATGGATACGTGGACTTTACTCCTGTTCATTTCACATAAAACCATAATGTTTTTTGTTTGAATTCTGAGTTCTGGCGGTAGGACCATAAAGGTAGAAAACAAGCTCTCTTGTTAAAAAAGTGGACCATTCCTTACCATGCCTTTGACAGTAAATGGCTATTATCTGTTGTCCTTCCCCTGGTGGGGATTAGTTAGAAGCTTGACCAGAAGACAAAAATAAGCTTAAAAGTTATTCCTTAATTCCTGGTTTCTTCCTGCTTTCTTTTTGGGCTTCTAACTGTTCCACTGCAAAGATGGGAGAGGAACTGAAAGGGAAGCAGACCGTTATTTTGCTTGTTTGCATTATTGATTTTAGTTTCAACAAACTGGCTTTCTGTATGTGCAAGTGAGCTGAAATGACGAGTTACGTTGGTAGCAGGTGAAACTGAAATAACAGGCCGTATTCAAAGCACTGCAGTTGCTGCAAATATCTCCCTCTTGTCCACGTATGAGAATGTACTTTCAGGGACTCTTGCTTTGAGGCTCTTTAACACAAGGTAGAACATCCACCCCCACCCCCGAAAGTGGAAGACCTCCTTCATGTCCTGAAGAAGATGACTTTTCTCTCTTCTTTTGTGTGTGTGTGTGGGGGGGGAGTTTCTTTCTAGTGGGAGTCTGACTCCATGTTTCTGACAGTGTTACACTACTGGGAGATCAAAGGGCCGTCTGGGGCTCTGCCAGTCCCTGTCTCTGTCCCAGAAACAGTCGATGTGGCCTGTGTGGCACTGGGCTTCATTGCAAACAGACCCAGTCAGCACAGTTTTGAAAGCAAACACACACGTGTTTCTCCAGTGCAGGGTATGTGTCTTTGATTTATAACGGAAAGGCGCTAATGTCAAGATATTTTGAGTTTGTAATGTTTTCTAGATGTTACAAATTTTAGCAAATGTTCAGTCATTGTGTATTTTAAATTCTTATGGTATTGATACAGTGCCCTGCAATTTATAATTTTATGACTGATTCTCAGTCAGAATGCAGACTTGGAACCGGAAGATGTTGGCAATGCAAAAATAAAAGTCTGGAAAATGAATTTCACAGTAAAACCAGCCTAGCCAAAGTACAACCATCCAGCTCCATCGGCAGCAAAGGCGGGCCATATTAAGTCATCCATCCTTGGGAGGATCATACCAGCTGCTTCCTGAAACTGACGAGGAAGTAACCCACCTCTGAGCCCAGAGTTGCTTGTCCACTTTCAGATCACCCGCTCTGCCTCAACCAGGCATGTTCAAAGTCCGACCCGTGGGCCAATTGCGGTCCGTTTTCAAATTTCGAGCAGCCCGCAGCCTCTTCTCCCCGTCGGAGTTACTTGTTTAGTCTTCCATAAAATAGTTCATTTGCATTTAATGTTAATGTTCAAAGAATGTCAGGCTGAATGGTTGACCCCACACATTTTCACATCACCAAATCTGGCCCTCTTTGCAAAAAGTTTGGACACCCCGACCTAAACAGATCACCAAACCGACCTGGCCTTGTGGCAGGCTGGCCCCAGCTGGGATTCCTTCTTGGTCCTGATCTGCTCTCCCCAGACCAACCACAATGCAGATACTGAATTTCCCTAGGAAGAGGCTCTTGGGATGTCCTGCAGGTACCCCGATTGGTCAGGAAGAGTGATGATAGATGATGCAATTCTGTGCTGTCTCACTGGCTCGGCCTGTGCTCATTCACTGAGGACAAGTTGTCAGAAAAAGCACCTGGCAATAAAATGGTTGGCACATACTTTCCTATTATATAAAGTAGCCTGGGAAGAAAGTCTTCTACCGGCCAAGTCCTTACAATGGTGGAAACAGAGAGAGAGGAAAGGTGGAGGGGCGGAGGTTAGTAACATGTGAATGCCCAGTGCTTTTCTCCAGTTGAAAAATTAGAAGCTAAAGAGATCCTTAAGTGAGGATCTACTAGGAACCTGCCTTGTTTTTCATGTACATGATCATTTGCCTTGTGAGATACTAGTTGTGATTCTCCAGGATTCAGGGTTCATTCGCTACTTGGTTTAAACTGTTTATTGTTGAAATAATTGCTGTTTGTATTGATTGTGCTGCAGTAAATGCTAATTATGCAAGTGATTTTAACAGTTTTTTGGCCACAGATCGATTGGGTAGTACCGAATTTGATTTACACAAAAGTTCCAGATTTACTGACAATACCAGCTGCCTTAAAGTTAGATAAACATGTTGGCAGGAAATTACTTTTGCTCCATTGCTAATCCAGATATTAGATGGTAAAAATACATGGAAATGTTTGTGTAACACACCGTTCTTTTTTGTGGGAAGGCTTGGTTCATCCTTTAATTACCATTGCCTCATGTAAAACAAGTTATATAAGACAGGGTATTGGCAGGCCATGTTAAATTGACCTATTATTTGGGCATCACACTAAACTTCCCTCTTACTTTCTTGAAGGATTTTAAATATGGTGACACGGCAAGGAGCATTGTGGGCAAACACTCTTGGATCTCTAGGTAAGTAGGCTTCTTTCACAAACTAAATCTACAAAACACTGTTTTTTTTATTTTAAAAAAAAGGTAAATTCTAGGAGGCTAAAAGAGAAGGAAACTTTAAGATCAACTGGAACTGTGTGAGGGATCCAGAAGCTCTTACAAGCCGACAGACTGGCATAAAGATAGTCTTTGACTTATGACCGCAATCGAGATCAGTATTTCCATTGCAAGGCCGTGTTAAATGGGTCACAGCCCGTTTTACGGCCTTTTCTTCAACGATTAAATGAGTCACCCCATTGTTCAACCATTCTGGCTTTCCCCACTGACTTTGCTGCTGGCAGAAGCCAGCTGGGAAGATGGCAAGTGAGAAGATCAGGTGGCCTCAAAGATGCTGCAGCTGTTGTAAATACCTGGCCAGTTGCCAAGTGACTAGATTTTGACCACAGGACTGTGGGATGCTGCAACGGTCCTGAGCCCCTATTTTTCAGTGCTGTAGCAACAATTACTAAACAAATGGCCGTAAGTAGAAAGCACCAGAAGAGTGCTTTCACTCCAAATTAATGGATTGAAGCTGTTGATTATTATGCTGCTCACTTCACCCCACATGCTGCCTACGGGGCAGATCTAGATTGCCACCCTGGAAAACAAGCCCTAAGATTTCGGCTCAAAGATGACTGGGTTCAAAATTCAATCGATCCAGTGATACATTAACAGACTCTTCACAGCTGTGTTGCTTTATCTTGGGCAACATTTCTCTGTGTTCCTGATCTTTTGCCCTGACCTGCTTTTGTGCAAATAGCATACATTCGGCAGGCTGATAGGTTACTGGAGAGAGAGGTGAAGATGTCTTTTTAGGACTCGGCTCCGGCTAACCGGGTGCTGCGCATCCCCAGATCAGACCTTGCCATCTCATTTGCCTGATAAATGTTTTGTTTCAAGACTGAAAGCTACAAAGAGACAACTCTCCGGGCTTCCATCATTGGATCTGGGTTTGTGTACATGTGTGTACAGGGTCTTTGAGTCTAACATGAATTTCAGGAGGAGGGGTTCGCTTGACAGCACTAGCAACAGCGCTTAGACTTCTATATCGTTCCACACTTTTTTACAGCCCTCTCTAAGCTGTTTTATAGAGTCAGCATCTCTCCCCTGACAATCCAGGTCCTAATTTTACTGACCTGGGAAGGACCGAAAGCCAAGTCAACCTTCAGCCAGTCAGGATTGAACTGCCAGCAATTGGCAGAGACAACCTGCAGTGCTGCCTTCCAACCAATGCACCATCATAGCAGTGGATGGCAGCACCCACTGTTCCGGTCTCCCGTGGGTCTGATCTGGTGGGATGAGGGGCCTCCACTGTAGCATCACCACCACCAGCAGAAGGACCAAGCACAAGATGAGTGCACTCTTTTTCTTTTCCTCTGGCCAAATTGAATTGTCTACCACTATTAAAAAGAGAAGATAAGGTTATAAGGTTTATTGTATTTATATGCCGCCCTATTCCCAGAGGGACTCAGAAGGTAAACAACAGCGGCTTCCGAGTGAGCAATCGGCATTCCAAGGCCTTTGACGTGCTTGGCATGGTTTTTGCTTTCAGAGGGTAGAGCTAGGTTTTTTTAAAAAAACCTTTTTGAATTGGATCCCAGTTCGAAAGGGGAGAAGAAATCTGCCCAGCCCTCCATTGCTGAAGAAAGAGGTGCCTGTGGCTCCTCTAGCTGCTCCCTTCCAGCCACAGGGCAGGAGGAGGAGCTTCCAGGGAAGATGGGAAACCCCTCCCTTCTTCTTCACATTTGGCTGGTTGTGGTGGTGGTGATGCTGCCAAGCATGCAGGAACGGTGGTTGATCAAATCCAGGCAGTCCTCACAGCCACAGTTCAGCCCCAGATTTCTGTTGCTAAGTGAGACATTTATTAAATGAGTTTTGCCCCCATTTTATGACCTTTCTTGTCACAGTTGTTAAGTGAATCTCTGCGTTTAAGCAAGTAACCTGTAAAGTGAATCTGGCTTCCCCGTGGACTTTGCTTGTCAGAAGGTTGCAAAAGGGGGTCGCGTGATACCCTCCCCCGGGGACATTGCAACAGTCGGGCAAGCATCTGAATTTCGATCGCTTAACCACGGGGATGCTGCAATGGTCGTAGTGGTGGAAAGCGGTCATAAAGTCACTTTTTCTATGCTGTTCTTAACTTCAAACAGTCCCTAAATGAACTGCTCTAAGTCGAGGACTTCCTGTATACAAAGACAGCAGCCCTTCCTGAAGGCCTCATCTGAGCTGAGATTCTGGAGGGGAGGGCAACTCTTTCCCTTTCGCAGCCCCTGCTGGTCAGCCTGCAGCCACGAGGCCCTTGAGAAGGGCAGGCAGGGAACTGGGTTTTGCCCAGGTTAAGAAACGTCCCCTCTCCCCAAGCCCACCCTGAGGAGGAAATTGGGGGGGGGGGGACAAAGTGGGGCTGTGTCCCCGGCTGCCCTGACGGATCGCCTGGTTTCCTTCCAGCGTTGCTCTACAGTGCCTTTGGCGTCATCGTGGAGAAAACACGGGGGGCCGAAGATGACCTCAACACAGTTGCAGCCGGCACCATGACGGGGATGCTGTATAAGAGCACAGGTAGGGTGGAAGGGGGGAGGACGGCAGCGAAGCCACTCTGGCCACAATTGGGCCCCATGGTTCTGTTGCTAGGCAAGGCAGGGGTTAACTGAGTTTTGCCCCAGGTTACGATTCTTAAGCAAAGCGCTGCTGTTATTCAATTAGTCACATGGTTGTTAAGTGAATTCCTATGGACTTTGCTTGTTGCAAAAGGGGATCACGTGACAACCCCCACCCCATCCCCAAGAGGCTGCAGTGGTCATAAGTTGCCGAGCACCTGAATTTTGATCCCATGATCCTGGGGATGCTACAAAGGTAAACGTGAAAAGCGGTCATAAGTCACTTTTTTCAGTGCCGTTGTAACTTTGAACGGTCACTAAATGAACTGTTGTAAGTCAAGGATAAGTCAATAGCTAGACAAGAAGCATTGACCGCACAAGGCACTGTTCTTAATTCTTCATCTGGCTCTCCATAAGGGAGTCTTGACGGGTGGCTAAACTCCACCTGACCTTTGACCCTGCTGACTGCCCGGTGAAGGTTTCCCAGAAAGCCCCTCCCAGCTGAGGGAAACTCTTGGCTTGACAGCCTTGGCCGCTCCGAAGGCTGTGGGGGAAAAGTTTTGTTTGCCTGAACTTCTCCCTAGTGCGGCTTTTACAGCCCCCTCTTCCATTCAGCCTTAGTCAGGCATTATTGGATGCAATAAAGCTATTTGTTCTATTTGCTTAAAGATAAAGTGAACTTTAAATCTTAAAAGGCAGCTTTGTTTTATTTGTCCTCAGAGTGACGCCCGATATCGGCCACCCTTTCTTGCATTAACGATGTCCATTAGATAAAAAAATCGGCCTCTTGTCTGCAAAGTGCCATTTAATATGTTGTTCGAAACAAAGTGTCATAGACATTAAATATCAAGATAATATGCAGGTAGTCGTCAACGTACAGCCACACGAGCCCAAAATTTATGTTGCTAAGTGAGACTTGTGTTAAGTGAGTTTTGCCCCACTTTACAACTTTTCTTGCCACAATTGTTAAGAGAAGCATTGCAGTGGTTAGTTTAGTAACCTGGTTGTTAAATGAATCCGCCCTTCCCATTGACTTTGCTCGTCAGACGGTCACAAAAGAGGCTCACGAGATACCAGGACACCGTAACTATCATAAATATGAGTCAGTTTCCAAGCATCTGCATTTGATCACATGACCATGGACGTCCCGCAGCAGTCATAAATATGAAAAAGGTAACTTTGAACAGTCACTAAATGTGAACTGTTTAAATCAAGGACTACTTGACCAGTAAAGTCCAGTGAAGCCCTGTTTTCTCTTCAAGCCTTGCCTGATGAACAGGGACTCTTGGATTTCCTCTGCTTTGAGGGCTCTTTAACACAAGGCAGAGCATCCCCCCCCTCACATGGAAGACCTCCTTCATGTCCTGAAGAAGCTGACCTTACTCTCTTTTTTTGGAGGGAAGGGGGACTTCTTTCCAGTGGGAGTCAGCTGTCTGACTCCATGTCTCTGACAGTGTTACACATTACTGGGCCGTCTGGGGCTCTGCCAGTCTCTGTCCCAGAGACGGCTGATGCAGTTGTGTGGCACTGGGCTTCATTGCGAGTGCTGAGCGAAACAGACCCGGTCAGCAGAGGTTTGGCAGCAAACACTTGTTTCTTCCGTGCAAGCCTGTGACTTATAACGGGAAGGCGCTAATGTCTGTTAAGATACTTTGAGTTTGTGATGTTTTTTGGAAACATTACAAATTTTGGCAAATGTTCAGTCATTGTGTGTTTTAAATTTTATAGCTAGGCTACTACAGACATTGCCTTGTTCAGCTTAGCAGAACTTCGTTCAAGGGCACACTTGAAACAAGAGGCAATGGAGGGACCACGGGTGGAGTAGCAGAAGACAATGCAGAATGCTTAAATTTTTGTAACGGGATCAAACAACCTAGAGCGTGGTATACATGGCACACTTCCACATTTAACAGTCAGTCTGGAATAACGGATTCCCCCATTCCCCAACGAGTGGGTTAACTCAAGGTTGTTCTGTATTCACCTTGCTTCTTGTTTAGAAGTTTGAGTCAGCAACAGTTTCAGAATCTGAGCCTTTGTATACTGTGGGACTTGCACTCTGAATATCACAAGACTGTTTAGCACCCAAGTGTTTGGATGTACCCCCAATGGTTCCCGAAGGACTCTTTGGCCCCAGACCCATCCCCTGGAGTCTAGATCCCAGGGATAACACCATGGCCAAGACAGCACCATTTCCCTGCCTCTCCCAATTTCTTTTACTGGGGGAAGCAGAATGCCAGTCCCCCCTCCCCAATCAGCTGGACTGCCCATTGCACACTTTCCCTTTGGGGAGGAAACTGCTTCCGATTGCATAGGGTAAGGAGACACCTGTGCAAATGGAGTCATGCAGCTTCTCCATAGCTGGAGGCCCACAGAAAGTGAACAGCTTCTGCGCATTTCAACAGTTGAGTCAGAGGTCACTATATCATCACTTCTTTATAACATCTGCATAACTGGGCGTGGCTTGTCAATCCACTTATCTCTGGTGGGCCCCTGCTCTTCCCAAGAGATAGGAAAGTTAATATTCACCACACACGGAGAAAGATTAGACTGCTGGTCCTGCAGGGTACAAACAGACTCTGCAGCATGACTGGCTGGGGAATTCTGGGAGTTGAAGTCCACAAGTCTTTGGAGACAAAACACACACACACACATACACACACACAAACAGAGCTGCTCTGCGGTTTTGAAATCTTCTGATCTGAGTAGCAGCTGCAGCAAGACAACCTATTATGCTTGTATCGACCAGGACTCGTGCATTCTCACGGAGACAACCAACCCAACAGTTGCCATCCAGTCGTGGTGTTGCTTTTTTTCTTAACTGCTATCTGTGTACAAGACAACAGTGGCATATATCGCTTGCAGACGCAGGGGGCTGTGTTCCGGAGAGACCTTACTAGCAGGGAAGAAAAATCCAGATATAGTTGTCAGGATAAACCCTTTTTAAAATAAAAAATAAAAAAGCTGGCGTAGGCATTTGCGAGAGGTGATGACAAACACTCGCTTTGTGAGGCTGGTGGTGGTGGAGAGTCTACTGCTATCTCATCCAAGCAGGAGGCTGATTGCAGGGGTGGAGGAGAACCGCAGAATCCTATCGCTTGGTAGACAGAAGGGGAAGAAGGGTTAGAAAGTCAAGTCTGGGAATTCCCCGCCCATTGGCTCAGTTTTGCCTTTTCATGTGTTTCAGGGCAAACTCAAGGTGCCCGAATTCGAGGGCCAGCAGGGAGGCTGCTGATGTGTGCTCCATTCTTTTTAGGTTTCAGGATATTGAGGAACGGGGGAAATCTTTCATACTGTATGAGGGGCTGCTCTTTTCTAGCCTTAATTGCTGGCAGTCTGGTCGCTTCAACATTGCTGCTCATTTTTTCTGGCAAGCACTTTTATTGTGCCCTCCCTTTAGATCCTAAGTGCCCCCACAGGGCAAATTCTTAAATTATGTTTGATGTGAAAACAGTTGTGTTTCCCACCTCTTCTTGCTTCAACCTGACTTTGATATATCGTATTGCACGTCCTTTGCTCTGGTTGCATATTTTACTTTATTATTATTTTAATTTATTTGCTGCCTGTCTCGTGCTTGCCTTGCTTGGGGGAAGAAAGTTCACTGCTCAACGCTGGCTGCTGACATGTCTGTATTTACTGTTGCTTCATATCCTCACAGGTGGATTGCGTGGGATAGCCAGAGGTGGCATTGCAGGACTCATGCTCACAGGTCTCTACGCGCTCTATAACAACTGGGAGCACATGAGGGGCTCCATGCAGCAGCAGTCCCTCTGAGCGCAGGACAGAGCCTCCACTCATGCAGTGCAATCAGACCTGACCCCCTTCACCATTGCAGTACCTAGCGGACACCCAGCCACCCCCATACTCAAGACCACCAGTTCTCACGGCTATGGCCTGGTTCTTGAGCAGCAGCTGGTGAAAAGGGCCATGTTATCTGCCAAGAGGAAGATCTCGTCTTCATAAGCATGTTCACTTTCGCTCAGTTTGTACATCGAGACCATTGCTTGATTTGACTGTAATAAATGTGTGTGCTGAAAAACTGACTTCTGCGTGTCACACGGATGTTTCTAAAAGCTCCTACCCATAGCCCGGCCTCAGCAGAGCACCGGGAGCCAGCATTCAAGGTAGGTAGGAAATACTTTGGCGCAAGGGAGACGAACATTGCGCTCACAGTGCATACACAAAACCAGCAGGTGTGTCAAGGGCACCACTTTCCTTTTACTGACATGCTTGTCACCCCATAGTGTTCTTTAACACAGTTTTCTGGATGCTGAGCTGAAAACCTGATCTGGTAATTTTCGACAATCCTTAATAGACATAAAGGTTGGAGTGCATGTTTTAAGAAAGTTTGGGAAACAATTGCTTTAAGTCTGTTTCTAGAGTGTATATAGACCAAGGTTTGATGGCTTCTTTTAAGTAAAGTTCTTTCAAAATGGATTGGAAATGCCTGGCTCTTCCTTCACCCCCTCCTCCTGTTTACATTGTAGATTTCTCTTCTCTTGCCACTCTCAGCCACTTAAAACAGTTCAAAAGAGCTCTGCTATGTTGTTGAACACCACCCTTTACTAATAAGCTTTTGTAGAAAAGCAGCGGGAGCCACATCTCACATACCGTACTCCTCTTTTTGTAAGGTTATGGCGCCCAACACCATAAACCTTGTCACGGCCACAAATGGCTCGTGGTGATTGGGGGCGTTCAGCAGGGTCCATACCCGGATGGTTGCAGATCACCCTGGGAAATGGAGAACACCATGGGATGCAACCACAGTAAACTATTCCCAGATATGCCCATATATTCACCAAGACACTCCAAGTCCGGCTCTTTCTGTTCCAGAACACATTCCCTGTTCTGTAAGGAAAAACAGCTTTTGAAGAGCCAAACAAAACATTGAATAAAATTTTGCAGTTCTCCCATCAACAGCAGATAAATGGTATAAAAAGGTCCAGAATTACATCCCAAACATTTTGATGCTTATCTAATATCTTACCTCTGTGAAGCCTAAGAGAATCTGATCCACTCTGATGTGAGAGTGTATGAGAGCAGGGCTTAGGCCAGTGATGGGCAACCTTTTTGGCGTGGTGTGTCAAAAATCGGCAAAAAATCGAGCATAACTCGCGTTGTGTGTCACTTCGACAAAAACATAATTTTGCGCAATTTATAGTTTAAACTACAAAAATATATAATTGCAATATAATTGTATTTAATAAACCAAAAACAAATTATTTAACATAGCTGCTTAGTAACTTCTTTGTTCATCAGTTGATTTCGTATGTTGCCCTTGATATTATTATCAGTATCACTTACCAACGGTCCTGCTTAGCAACCAAAATGTTGGCTCAGAAACTCTGGCATTGAAGCGTGCAAGTCTTAAAGCTGTCAAGTTACAAGAACCTTGCACCCCTAACCCTTTAGGAAAAAAACCCCAGGGGTCTTCAAACCTGACAGCTTTAAGCCTTGTGGACTTCAACTCTTCAACTAAAAGAGAGACTGATAAATATTAAAAAAAATAAAACCAAAAAGCAGCTACTGCAGTGGCTTAGAATTTTACTCAATTACTGTTGAGCCCATGGAAAGTTCTGCAGCCCCAGGAGCAAAGGAAGGGGGACGGAGAGAGAGAGATTGGCTGTTTGGGGTGCTTGAAACCACCTGGCCCTCCCCAAAGGAAACCCTCATTTGCAGGATGAGCCTCGACTGGCTCTGCCCAGCGGGGTTACCCCAAGCGCCATTGGGCAGCGACGGATGCTTATCCTTTTTCCTTCGGCTGCTTCAGCTGGGACTTCAGACACCCCAAGGGAGGGACTTTATCGGGCCTCCCCCTCCCCACCCTTTGAATGAAGGTGTGATAGGGCTCCTCCATCCCTGCTCTTTAACCCAGCCAGAATTACAGGAGGGCTGCCCCCGTTCTGCTTTCCGGGGTGGATCTTAGCCGAGGGACACCAAGACCCCAGAATGGGTGGGGGGTGGGGGAAGAGCTTCTTGACGGAGGCCACGATCGACTTTTGGAAGTTGTGTTTTCGTAAAATAAGATTAACCTTTGGATGTGTTTGTTCCGCTCGGCCAGCGGCGTTTTCTCCCACTTAATCCCGGCGGATCCTGATATCTGAGCTGGAAAACTGCAACCCCCCGGAAATGATGACGCCCCGCTGAGTAGCTGGGACTTGCAGAAAAAGGCTGCAGAGAGAGAAGCGTTCGATCCGTAATCCGTCTGTGGGGGGCGCTGGGGACAGGCCGGGCCCCTTCTTCCCACCTCTATCCCCCCCCACTCTTGAGGGACAAGCCCTTTCCCCTGTCCCAACGGTGGAATTTGAGGCTACCTCTGCTTTCCCTCTCCCTCCCTCAGTTGTGCGGCAGCGGCAGCTCTCAGCCTGGGCGGCAGCGTCACGCAGGCTGTGGAAGGAGGAGGAGGAGGAGGGAACCAACCAAAGAGAGGCTTTTACCGAGTCTGCGCCCCACAGCCAGGACCGTCCTGGCGCCTCAAGCCGCGTTTCTTCCTGCAAAGCCCTTCTGGCGTCAAGCGGAACTCTCGGGATGCCCGAAGGGCTTTGCAGGAAGAAACGCGGCTTGAGGCGCAAGGACGATCCTGGCTGTGGGGCGCAGACCCGGTAAAAGCCTCTCTTTGGTTGGTTCCCTCCTCCTCCTCCTCCTCCTTTCACAGCCTGCGTGACGCTGCCGCCCAGGCTGAGAGCTGCCGCTGAAACAAGTTTGGGGAGCATGTGCGTCACCCGAAATGGCTACGCGTGTCAGCACTGACACGCGTGTCATAGGTTCGCCATCACTGGCTTAGGCATTTCATAGATTTCAGACATTAAGCCACAAATGAGGCAAGGCCTGCGGGTCCCAGGATGATACACAGCCGGAACTGCTTCGGTCACCAGGACCAGGGATTTGCTCTCCCAAGCTTCTTTAGGGAACCTGCAATATGTGCTTTGGACTGTTCTGTGAGTTGTGTGTGAGCAAATAGGAAGGCACCACATAAACACAACTCGTGGAATAGCCCAAAGCACTATATTCCAGTAGAGAGGCGTTCCTCAAAGATGCGCTCCAAGATTAGTCCAAAAGCTTGGAAAAGGACATCTGTGGTTCCAGTGGCCAACCCAGATTCTACCTTCAATTGATCAATCCCATCCACAGAGCTACGAAAAGAATAACTTCACGCAAATGTACTTTTTATTCACAATGGTTTAATGGCATACTTCATTAGCATCACAAACATTGGATTAATGTAAAAGACAGCGGGGGTTTGATTGCATTACATATCAGTCAGGCCTTCCACAGACCCCTCAGAAACCTGACCAGATACGTTGTTAAGCACTGAAAGGCAAACGAGTCAAACGAGTGAATTTTAACAGATTTTTGAGAATGCAGTAGTTAATTCTTATGACAGCTGGAAGGCCTATTATGCTTGTAAAATTTCTAGCAATTAAAAGTACCTGTAAGCCAAGAGCACTTCAAAAAATGAATTTTTCATTTTTTTAAAAAAATTAAAATTTTAGCATCACAACTTATCAAAGTTGCCCCCAAAAATTGTGGAAGCAGGTAAGTGGTATTCAAATTTCAGCATAAAGTTTCTAAGGCTACTGTCAACCTATTGGGACTATAATTCATAGCGTGAGAGAAATAAACATTAATTTTTGTTCTGTGATACGATGGATTCAGCTTGTACTTAGTACTGGGCTTTAAAACCACACACATTTCATCCACTCTGTGCTCAATTTTGCCTGCTCTCCTTCCCATACCAGTCACGTTAATCAGGATATTGCTAAATTGCCAGGTGCCCATGCCAATCTGTAGGGCATGCTGTTGTCTTTCAGCGGAGAGGAGTACGTATAAATTATACAGAACACACAATTCGGAAGTGTTTTAATGACTTCGTAAGAGCTGTACCTCGTGAACATGTTCTGTAAATATATTTAGAATTAGGAGTGGAAAGAAGGGCCAATGGTGTGTTCTCTGAACAAAATTCTGCCTCTCCCACCCCAGCTAAGGGTCATCCTGTCAGAATTTGTTTCAAAATACTGGCTTTTAGATTTAACGGCTTTTGTGAGACGAGTTGCAATGCGTCCCGGATCAAGAGAACCCAACAAGGGCACTTCTGTTTGAGGACTCAAAGGTCCATTTTCTGCAGCTCAACACCAGCTACATATACAGCTTTTAAAGTGACATTTGAAATCTGGAAAAGACAGATGGTCAAAAAACACAGGAGAAGCGACAGGCTGCAGTCGCTCATTCCAGGGTTATGTGCGATGATCAGCAGGAAATCAAAGCAATCGTTTGGATCACACTGCAGGGTGGTTGTTTTTTACTTTTTTCACATCTAGGAAACAAACCCAGAATGGTGGTGTTAAAACAAAAACAATGTTAATCAGGGTCAACCAGTAAGAATATTTCAAAACCGCAAAGGCATTGCTGATGTTCAGGAGGAGATTTGATCAATCGTGCTTAGCCCTGCCTGCCCCATTCTTTATAGGGGAGCTTTGTGCAACCTGAATGCTTAGCCAGGAAGATGGGGCATCTGGGCAGCCTATCTGTTGAGAACCCGTAGCCTTTTGTGGGGAATCAGCTCTTTTAGCGTTGCGAACTGATGCTTGTACCTCCCCTGAATGAACTGTCAAAAGCCACATTAGGTGTATGTTGATGTAAAACTCCTATTTTTAGACACACACCCTCACTAAAAAATCTGCAAAAATTAATTTTCACTCCATTAAATGACACACCTAACCCACATGACCTTCCATTGGAATCAGCTGCTGGTTTCCAGTTAAGAATCAACACATTTTCTCGAAACACAGAAAGAAGCATGCTGGTTGGATTAGCATCTTGTGAGAAAGCTAGACTCTAACATTTCGATGTTAAAAATAAGCCGGGGTGTTGCTTTCAACATCTCTGCGTCTTTCCATCACAGACAGAAAGGAAAAGAACTGGACTCTGAACAAGCTAAAATTAAGCAGAAAGCTTAGTTCTAACCTAGCATAGTGAATGGATATCTAACCAACCCTCATGTTCTCAAAAAGCGGATTTGGCTTGAATGGGGTCTTGTGGGAGAAGTTAGTTAAGCCAAAAAGCGAGAACGCAACTGGGTGGACTTTGTTTGACGGAGAGGCTTTTACCTGCAAAGGTGTCTGATAGAGCCATTTCTCTCTCTCTCCACTCAACTTCATACAGGCAAAGAGGTCGCAAACAGCAGGAAGGTCGCTGTCCTGTAAGGAACAAGAATTGGCTTCTGTGAGATCAGAAAACTTACCGGTCTTCGTCTCGTATTTCCAAATAAAACAGGCCAGGAGAGCACCAAAGTTAACTGCCTCTCCAGTGAAGGCTATTCTGACTTGGCAGCTTCCAATTCCCAGAATTCCTGTTAGCAAAGCTGGCTGGGGAATTCTGGGAGTTGAAGTCCACGTCTTAAAGGCGCCCCATGTTTTGAGGAGCTCCCTGAGTTATATTAAAACATGCCACAGAGCGCTTTCGGCGGGTTAAAGGAACTGGTTCTTCCTTACGTGTGCTTTCTTCCGGAGCAGCCATTTATCTTCCACGAGAGGCTGGCTGGAGAAATCTGCATTTTTTGAGGGCAGGATCCAGCTGTTTATGTTGAAAGGGAGGTGGAAGGGCGCAAGTAGTTCCAGGAGGGAACCTTTATGGCTCACTCCAGCTTCCTCTCGGATCGCCTTCTCTTCGCCGGTCTTCTCTTTGACCTCTTGCTTAGCTAGCCAAGAGGATAATGAGGTCTCCTGCAATTCTCTCAGAGATTCTGCCACCTCCCGGACAGCGTCCTGTTTTATGGCAGAACTGGCCGAATCCCCCTCTGCTTGTCGAGAAGGATGGAGCCAGATGTTCAGCACAGGCAGATGTGCCTTGAGTTCGGAGACCTCCGCTAGTGGCATCCCGTTTTTATCCTTGCCTTCTTTCCTGAGAAGCCATTTGCACAAGGCTTCCTTTTCACAGTTCTCGTCACACGCGCACTCGGAAAAGCTGGAACACGGCTCATTGGCTCTGCATAGGTCCTCGACTCTGAAAGCGGGCTGCTGCAGAAGCCAGCTGTCGGTGTTCGGTGGCTTCCTCGCATCCAGGTGCTCGTTAAGGCATTTCAGATTGCCGAGATTTTCTATCTCTACCCCAGTGGCTTGACCGCCGCAACAATGATTGCAAGAATCATTTTTAGGGAGCCAATCGTTCGGGTTATATTCCTCCCGGAAAGACTTAAAAACCCATTTCCACTTCTCATCGGAGGCATTCTCGTTTTGGGGTTCAGAAGGCACGAGGAGCCATTCAGAAAGATCGGTGTCATCTTGCTCAAAGAGCTCCAACTCATTAATCTTCTCAATGGACAAGGTGGAAGCAATGGTAGAAGTCGAGCTCTTCCGTCGGCGAAGCTCCGTTCTCTCAGGAAAGTCTCGTGGTTGGTTCTGCAAAAGCCAGTTCTCCAGATTTCTCAGGTCTCCCCACGCTTTCTCCAAGTAACACACTTCCGAAGGCTTGGAATCCTAAGGAGAAGACGACACCACAAGCATTTAGATCCATCAAGGTAGCATGCAGTATTGCAGGCTAACTCTGTCCACAGCCTAGAGTTTGAGCTGGATTGGCTCAGCCTTCCACCCTTTCGAGGTCGGTAAAATGAAGACCCAGACTGTGTGTGTTGTGTGTGTGCGTAATAAGCAAATAATGTTTCTACATTGTAAACCGCTTAAGAGGGGTGTAATAATTCTAAGCACTATTGCTATTTCTTGGGAAAACAGCAGCAAGATTAAGATTACAAATCTCATTTCACTCTCAATGTTCCAAGAACAACAACTTTGGATCCACCAGTTCCACTTCTTTTGGGAGACAGACAGATTGATTTGTTGCCCATCATACCATGAAACCTTACTCTCCTTAACAACAGGAAGAAACCCCCAATATTCAGAGTCGTTATGTCAGCATTTCTTGGAAAATAAACCATTTGGCTATGTATTTGGGTCCATCTTTTCCAACATGACCAGAATCCCTCCTTCTCTATAAATGGAGACAGTAGATGGCAATACCTGATTGGCCTCCTCAGCAGGTGTTTTCAAGAGCCAGTCCTCCTGCTTGTAGCTAGGAGCATAAGGGATACAGCACGCACCATCGGATTTGGTTCCAAGAAGCCAGTCAGAGAGAGGGCAACCCAGCGTTCCACGGAAAGGCTTTGACTAGTAATCAAGAACAAACTGAAGGTCGGTTTAATCCCAGACAAAACCCACCCTGGGAATATCCACTCTCTTCCCTCAAGGATAGATAAAAGTTTCTGGAAGCCTCGTTGAGGAGAATGTTCGGGTGTTTGTGCCACTGAAAATTTCTGGATTTTAGAATAATTCTTTCTTTAGACTTGAATTCTGAACAACCACCAGCCTATTTGTGCATTTTAAGGACTTAAAATTATGTTCCTACAGATCAATTGTATGTTCTCTTGTGGAGATAAATTAATCTCTCTTCCCGGAACACTACATTTTTTTTAATGTATTGATTTATATCCCACAAATAACTTAAGGCAGCAAACATATCTATCACACCTTCCTTCTCCTATTTTCACTCATAACAACAACTCTGGGAGGTGGGTTGGGCTGAGAGAGAGAGTGATTAGCCCAAGTCAACCAGCTGACTTTCATAGCGAAGGCAGGATTTAGATCATCTCCCTAGAGGCTTGGTGGTCCAGTGGTTGGAATGTTGTATTGCAGGCTAATTCTGTCAACTGCCAGCAGTTCAATCCTGACCAGCTCAAGATTGTATGAAGTGGTGTATAAGTCTAAGTGCTATTGCTAAGTGCTATTTCTAGCCTTATCCACCAGACCAGACCAAATTGGCATTCCTAGCAAACTACCCGGAGGAGAGCCTTCTCGGTGGCTGCTCCGACCCTCTGGAACGAACTCCCCGTGGAGATTCGGACCCTCACCACCCTCCAGTCCTTCCGCGCCGCTTTAAAGATCTGGCTGTCCCGGCTGGCCTGGGGTTAAGATTCTAACCCCACTCGAATTGTGTGACTGTTGTGTTTTTTTTAATATGTTGTATTGTTTTTATGTTGGAAATTGTTTGTCCTCCCCCCCCCCTTTTTTTTTGAACTGTGAGCCGCCCTGAGTCCCCCCAGGGAAAAGGGCGGCATACAAATAAAGGGAAATGAAATGAAATGAAACTGCAAGAGAAGACAAAGTTTGAAAACTCTGCTGCCGCCTCCCTCTAATTTCAGTTCCTCTAAACAAATCTGCAATTCACCTTTTCGAAACTAGCTGTCACAGGACAGTTCTGCACAGAGATCCAAGGGGCAGAATCGTCTTTATCGGAAGTTTGCTATTAAAGAAAAAAAAAACCAGAGATGATAAGCCATTTTTTCAAACAAACAGAAATTTAACTGCTCACACATGTTCAGAAATAACAGATTGAGTCACTTATCTTTTGGAATTTGAAAAAGTCTGGAAGGAATATGGTAGCTATTTCAAGACAAGTGTTCTGAAAGAGATGGAATAAACTCCAGTCTCCATATAAGCCTTCGTGTTTGTTCAGGAACCTGGGTTTTCATTAGTTAGTCCTCGACTTAGGACCCATAATTGAGCCCAAAGTTTCTCTTGCTAAAGGATATAGTTGTTAAGTGAGTTTTGTCCCATTTTATGATCTTTCCTGCCAGTTAAGTGAATCACTGCAATTGTTAAGTAACTAACATGGTTGTTAAGTGAATCAATTTCCCCTCTGACTTTGCTTGTCAGAAGGTTGTAAAGGGGGATCACTTGATTCATTTCAAGTGAAATGAATCTTGATCATGTGACCGTGGGGGTACTGCAATGGTCATAAGTAGAAGAAAATGGTACGAAATTATTTTTTTTCAGGGTCTTTTGTAACTTCAGTTACTAAATGAATTGTCCTGTCAAGGACTACCTGTGTAGGTTTCCAAGTTGCACCCATTAGAACAGGCCTTTTCAACCCCTGGTCCATGGACCACTGGTGATACTTCAGCACCTGGCATGTGGCACCTGTACCACGGGTTGCAAAGCCCTGTCCTAGACAAGGGTTGAACAGGGAGGATGAGCCCGTGGGAGAGTCAGTGAAGCTGTGGGGTCGCCAACTCTCCAGTGCAAAGTTTAATGTCCGAGAAAAAGGCACAAGCTTCCCATTAAAAGTGTGGTAAGTACTTAAAAAAGTTATCACTTTTTTCTTTCTTTTTAGTCATTAGGTTTTTGACACTTTGCTAAGCTACTGGTGGTATTGGAATACTGCCATGTCCTAAAAGTGGCCCAATCTGTGAGAAGGTTGAAAATCCCTGCATGAGGACACAGCTCCTTTTGCTCACCATTGTTCTAATGGAGCCGAACGAAGTGATTGCCTGGCGAAGAAATGCTACGTCAGCCTCAAAGTTCAGGATGGAAGTTTCTTCTGGCTGGAGAGTCAAACTGCCAAGACTTAGGGGAGAAGGCAAAAGAATTCAGAAAGAAACAAAGGCGGTAAGCCATTTCCTAAACAAAAAAAATCAAGCAATTTTTATGCAGAAAATTGAATCTTCAAATCCCCCGTTTCCACCCACAGAGGTGGCAATATCTCCAAAATTAACACTCCGGTTCATTTTGCACGATAGAACCAGAAAGGTTGATGTCACAGTCCACAATGATGTGGAAAATGACCAAGATAAATAAACAAACAATCATTCAAAGTCTCTTGGAGGGCTCACCTCTCAAAACACACTGAAATCTGATTTGTGAGATCACCGCTTTGAGGCTGTTCCAGCTGGCGGATGAGGCTGCTGAATTGTCCCAACAACTGGAAATTAAACAAAAATACATGACCTCACTAGGAACAGGATGAGCCAGCATCACCTAAGGTTGAGATACGAAGCTGCAGCCTTGTGCCACAAACAAACAGCACAAGGCCAAGGCAAAGTTCCCATCATTCTGGACTCAGGAAGAGGATCCGAAGGCCCATCAGCTCTTACCCAACAGAGCTGCTGTGCTTGTTGCTGCAAAGCCTCTTCCTTCAGCTGCTGAATGAGGTCAACCTGTTCCAACAGCCAAACTTCGCGGCTTCGTAGGCATTCCAGGTGGCGACTGATGCAGCTGTGAACCTGAGCTTTTACCTTTAAAGAGAGAAGAAGCCACCTCTATCATTCTCCTCCCAAAGATGCTTTTCCAAAAGGCAACTGGACCTTCTTGGAACTGAACTGAAGAAGCTTCATGGATGAGAATGTTTTTAAAGAAAAGAAAAGAAAAACCCCAAGGTACTCCAGTTGCCTTTTGTAAAAAAAGAAAAAGGAAAAAAAAGCACCTTTGGGACAAGAATTGGATGATTGAGAATCTCCCATAAAACATCTCTATAATCCTATTATTCCCATTCAGATCTCTCGTCCCTCCTGTTCCTATCCCCACATTTTGCAATTCAGGCAGGGTTGAATTGCCATCCAATGGAAGGAGGAGATCCTCCGGGATCCTGGATTCCTTCCAGCAACCAAGTTCCAAGGTGGCTCTTGCACTGAAAAGATGATCCAATGGCTTGGAAGGGATGGGGACTTAAGCAAGACATTTAAGGAATTCAGACCCCCCTCCCCCACCCTGCCAAGAGCTAATCATTGTTCACCATGAACCTTAGTTCTTAAAGGTGCTGAGATTGAGAAATTGAGCTCTGAGGATGTATCACATTTGTTCCTTATACAAGAATTTACCAACAAGAGCAGGTATACTTTAATTGTACCTAAAATGAAAGACATACCATCTTGATGACCAGTTAGATGGCACCAACTAAATGATCTTACTTAGGGAAAACCTAAGAGGGTCAAACCTGGTTAGCATTTTGGTGGGACCACACTAGTAAATCCCAGATTTACGGGATGGAATCCTAATCTGCAACCCCCAAGAAAACTACCTGGAGCTGCATAAAACCTGAAGCTTAAAAGAAAATCTTCGCCAAGCCAGGCCCTTTTAAGCAAAGATTTAACCCCTTATTAGAACCACAAAGCAGTGCCTCTTTCGAAGCCCATCCCAAATACCTCTTTCCAGTTATCTTTGACTTGCTGTTCGGCTTTGACAATTTCAGCAAATGCAACTTCCAGGTCTTTTTTGGCCCGCAGACACTTGTCCAAGCATTCCATGTTGCCAAGGCTTCCATTTCTCTCTTGGAAGGGGATCATCCTAGACAATTCTGGAACAGGGAGAAAAAGAACCCAGTTCAGAATCTGTGGTTTGTCCTAAAAATTGTCCTAGGCCAGTGCTGGAAATGAGACTATCACAATGATAGGCTCTCAACTCTGGTGGCCCAATGGTTAGAGTGCAGTACGGCAGGCTGACTCTGCCGACTGCCAGGTGTTCGATCCTGACCAGCTCAAGGTTGACTCAGCCTTCCATGGTTGGTAATCTGAGGGCCCAGATTGTTGTGGGCAAGAGGCTGACTCTGTAAAAAGAGGGCTGTAAAACACTGTGAAATAGTATATGTCTAAGTGCTCTCACTATTTCAATTTTCAGAGCTGATTTGCCAATTTGGGACCCTCAAAATCGACACACGTCTTCATTGGTGATTTTCTCCCAATTGTTTTTTTAAAGTCAACTGGCAAATACCTCCAGCATTGCTAATTCAGGGTACCCAAGACTGAAATTTATTTGTTACGTTTATTTCTTTGTTAAACGTATTTGCCCCACCTACGTCGCCGTGGGGCTGCTCTAGGCGGCTGACAACAATAACGACGGAGAAATGAAAAGAAGGGTCAATATAACAGTAGCAAAGTATTGGGACAATAGAATAAACAACTAAAAAGACAGCAAGGAGAATATAGCAATTTGAGAATAAATAAACATTGAATGTTATGATCCCTGATTTCCAAAGCAGCTCGTCGGGGTTGGGATGAAAAAAGTCCCTTTGCTTGGTAGCCCCACCAGTGACATCTCAATCGCCAGCTGTGGACTCCCACTTCTAGCCTACAAAAGCGCTGCATGGTGTGGGGCAGTGTTCTAACAACTTTGTGGCATCTCTCCCAACTCTTACGCCGATACAGTCTGCAACACCCAGCTCATGTTTTAAGCTCATCTAGCAACATGCTTCAGTTACCTGCAAACTTTGCACTGACAGACAGAGACAGACAGATACACGCGCACACACACACATACACAAACATGCACACACACGGTGGATCTTAATTTACATTGCAAGCATTTTTTGGCTTGTTTATTCACGTTCTGACTCTGTTTTCCTACAGGTGTTGAATTAACGTTTCCTACAGTAGCTTTTGGATTGAAGCCCACCGTTCTGAAACATCTAATTCATCTAACTGTGCAATTTTAGGTAGCTGAGATGAGAGGAGAAAGTTTGAAAGTTTCCCCTCTCCCTAATTTAAGGTGTTCCTCATACAAAATAAGCATTTAGAACAAGATCCTATCTGTTTTCTGACTATACAAAAGTTTTCAGTAGTTAAACTGCTGCTTCTGGACTATAGTTCGTACAAAGCATAGTAAATGAGAACACCACCACCCCTCCCAATGAACTAGGGAATAGATCCAGATATGCCAATCCTGGTCTAAAACTAAATCATATTCTGCAACCCTAACAAAGCTAAACTTCAAGGCTAAGTAAAACAACCCAGATCATAATTTATTTAACTGAAAATTAATTTATAATCGAAGTACCAAGTTCAAATCAATAAAATCCAGGAAAGTAGAAATAAAACCTCTACAACTTTAGTGTAAAAGAGCAAAGCACACAGCAACAAAATAAAACAAACAGAAACAATAGAAGGATATCAAAATAAACACTTATTCCCAGAAAGCTGGATAAAAAACTGATCAGCTGATCAGCTTTAAGAAGTGCTGATCAGTTTTAAGAAGTGCCATGAAGGCCTCTCTGGAAAGAGCAAGATTAATATCCTCTGGGCTATATAACTTTGAAATTGAATTAAATTGATTAATTCAAACCCCACTCCCTTCTAACACTGACAATGTTACCTAGTTTGGTATCGAAATGTCTACAAGAAAGAGAGAACAAAGGACGCCTCAAAATAATGTAAGTTTTTAATTTCTCCTTCAATGGCGTTTATTCAGTGCGGAATTTAGGCACCGGTTTGACTCTGATGCTCTCAGTGATCGATTCATGATTATACAAGATATTTTGCTGACTTTTTCCCAATATATGGGAAAATCTTCTTACATGTTTTGTAAGTCAGACTCTGCCGTGTGCAGAAGCCTTGCAAAACCCCCATCCTATGAACCCATTTGTTCCCTTAAAAAATCTTCCAAATTAAAGGAGGTTGTGGTCTGATCAGTCGGGAGAAAACAGACAGCTAGCAAAGCAGCAAATTCTACAACCTCAATTTCTGTTAGCCAACTTCCAGAGTTGGGAATTATTCCTGCTTTATTCTTTGCTGCAAAGGCTGCCAGGTAATATTACCCCCTTCTTTCTTCCTCCCCCCCCCACCCCCCCCCCCATTCCTGCATACCTCAATTTCTGTTCCAGAGGAGAGAAAGTTCCAGCTGACGGAGAGCTGTCGGCCGCCTTCTGCAGCACACCAGATCACTATCAGCAGCCCAGCCTGCTTTAAAACCTGCTTGCCAGGGCACATTTCAGACCCGGCCCTGCTTTGGCCTCGCCTCCCAAAACCCACGTGGCCACACCGCCACAGCTGGAGCACAGCCTTGCACGTCCGCCTTGCACGGCTGTGGAGGAGGAGGGAAAAAGATTGAAAACTGCCCAGCAACTCCTCAGAAAGGAAGAGCAGCAAAGAAGCAATTCAGGAAGGAAAGAGATGCAAATTGGAATTATTGCAAAACGGCTAGAAATGTCTATTTTGTAAAAGAAGCTATTATTTCTGCATCCGTGTGGTGTTAAGACCACTTTAGTAGCATGGCTGTATAATTGTTGTTGTTATGATCGTGATGATGACAATGATTTAATCTTCAATTCAATTCACAGTCTGGGACTGGTAAAAACTTAACTGTTCAAGCCCTAGCCAAGGAGCTAAAAGAGCTCAAGATAACGTCTGAGTATATTGGCAGTTCTGAGTAAGGTGGTTTTTTTCCCCCCAAAGTCAGGATATTCAGGTCTGATAAGTTCAAAACTTCCCTGTACCTGGGCAGCCCTGCAGGTATCACTCAAAGGGCTCCTGTATGGTACAACCCTTGATTTCTTCCTCCACAGTTGCTCAACTTCAATTTGCTAATCTTGATATTTTGTTCTTTTTCCTAGTTGTTTCTCTCCAATTTGTGCATCCCCTGGTATTGCAATAATCAATGAACCAGACTTTTTTCCTCTCCCCAATAATGACACCAGGCGTATCCAGAGATCCCACTGGATCTTGACCTGTTGTTGTTATCCTCTTTCTTACTCCATCCCTCTTATTGTATGATTACTACAGGTAGTCATCGACTTACAGCAGTTTGTTTAGTGACAGTTCAAAGTTACAGCGACACTGAAAAAAGTGATTTATGACTTATCAACTTATCAGCTGAAGTGATTCAACTTAACAACTACGACAGGAAAGGCCATATGCTGGGACAAAACTCGCTTAACAAATGTCTCACTTAACAACCGAAATTTTGGGCTCATAATCATGTGTTATGATTGCCATTATTCTGTTGCTTTGCATGTACATAAAGAGCTTCTGCACGGGAGACAATCCCACTTGGGCAAAGGAAGACTTCCCTTCCCTTCCCACAAGCAGTTCAGGACCATCTCAGGCAGGGTTAAAATGAGGATGGCTTTTCCAAGCAGGTCAAGCACCAGGGACCACCACCTCCATACACACACACCCCACACAGACCTTGCGCCTGGGAGAAAACCCGCCCCCAATCCTTTCAGGCCCAAGTGAACCGTATGCCTTGCCCCGTCCCAATTGAGCCACTCCTTTCGGCCAAGACCGCAGGAGCGAGGCCTTCTGGTACAGTCTCCAAACAGATGATACCAGCTGCAGCAGCATTTCCACCGCCTACCTAGCCCTCAAAGGAGTTCAATTTCAACTTGCAAAATTCAGAATCCAACATAGCCGTTTCAAGTGTTCTAAGGAAACAGGGGCAAGGGGGTCTACCTGAATTTTGTGTCAACTCAAAAATAATTCTCATTATACCTCTGCTGTGCCCCATCTTCAGGACCAGGAATATACGCGGTTCTTCTTTTTTCACTTTTTTTATTCTAGAAACCTAGCGAAATAAATGTGGAGGTCTTATCCAAGTACACCCCAATGAATTGCATTTCAGAGTGGAGACCTCCATGGATCAATCAATCAGAACAGAGCTGTAGAGGCCTTTGAGGTCTTCTAAGCCAACTCCCTGATCAAGCAGGAGACACTATATCTTTTCAGACAGGTGGCTGTCCAGGCTCTTCTTGAAAGCCTCCAGTGATGGAGCACCCACAACTTCTGGAGGAAACTTCTGTTCCACTGGTTAATTGTCTTCACTGTTAGGAAGTTTCTCCTTAATTCCAGGTTTCTTCCCTCCTTGATTAGTTTCCATCTGTTGTTTCTTGTCCTGCCTTCAGGTGCTTTGACCCACTTTGTGGCAGGCTGAAAGTTTATTGAGCTGTTGAGATCCAGACCGGAGCCTGGATCTCAACAGCCCAAATGTCTCTCGCTACTGCACAGGACAACTTTCTGTATTTAATACAACAGGAGGAAAACATCCCCCTCTCCCTCAAGATCAAAAACTGGGAAGTTGGACAAGGAGATTTTGAACACATACAGGTGAAGGTAGAATAACTTCCACTTGCTGTCTTCTGTTCCTCAGAACAGCCCTTTAGTTAATCAGATTCACAATGGGTTATTTGTGAAAAGAAGAATTGAACCAAGAAAAGTCTTGTGTCCTACAAAGGCGCAGGATTCAACAAAATATTCTATCCCCTTAAATATTTTGGGGCTATAAGTTACAAGCCGTTTACAGTCCAATTTATTTTTCATCTGGGCCTTTGCCCAGGGAATCCAACACTTCCTTATGATTGTCATCTATCACTTTTTATTGGTTTTATTGTAATTAAACTGTGAACCACCCAGAATCATGCAGCATACATGTTTAATGTATTATTGTTCTTTTCCATAACAATATGCAGTCACGGGTGCTACTTCAGGGTGGATTTGATTTAAATCAAGCCTAGTAAACTAGTAAAAAAGTTTGATTTAAATTAACTTGATTGAAATCATTATTTTTAAAGAGCGACTGTCACTTGAGAGACCGCCTGCTGCCAATTAACTCCCAAAGACCCGTTAGATCTCACAGAGTTGGCCTCCTCCAGGTTCCGTCCACCAGCCAATGCCATCTGGCTACTACCCGGGGGAGGGCCTTCTCTGTGGCAGCTCCAGCCCTTTGGAATGAACTCCCCGCGGAGATCCGGACCCTCACCTCTCTCCAGGCCTTCCGGAAAGCCGTCAAAACCTGGCTGTGCCAGCAGGCCTGGGGTTGATGAGTTCCCCTCCCCTCTTGACTGGTATGGCTGTGTGATTTTCGTGTATTTTAATTATGTGTACTGTTGTTTATGTTCCCTTCCCCCCCCCCCCCGAGTTGTTCGCCGCCCTGAGTCCCTCCTGGAGAAGGGCAGCATATAAATAAACCCAATACAATACAATACAATCTCTGTCCCACAGCAGCTCCTCCTCTGACCCGCTGTTGACTCACTGATCATCCCATTCACTTTAATAGGACGGCTGATGATGCGGCAGGGACACAACAAGATGAGGGACATGGCAGGCAGCAGCTGAGTGGATGTCCACTAACAGGAACGGCCAGGATCGCTCTGAAATGACAGGCGCTCTTTAATATTATATTTATAAGCTGTTTAGAAAGTTTCACTTTCATTTTTATTGCTTGTCCTTCCTCCTCACACTTAGAGCCTGGTGATACAGATGCATTTCTCTTCCAACAATCATACAGTTTGTGGTGTACATAGATTTGCAAAACAGTGGGATAAAGGATAAACTTTATGATTTATCTCATGGTTACTGTGAAATTGTATGAATGCATCAATGCAGTGCATGTTATCTCAGCTTGCAGAGCTTGGATTCATTGAATAGGTTTATCAAAAATGTAAATATTGCAGAATATATAGCCTCATGCTACATAACTAAGCTCCATTTCATGCTCAATAAACTAAATTATTAATATATCTTAAATAGAAAACTATCTTTTGATAGATTGTTTATTCCAAAAGCTGTTTATTAAAATAAATTTGATAAAAATCAAAAAAATCCAATTTAAAATTTAAAAATCCAATTTTAAAAAATCATCAATTTTTATCCACTCTGATTCTGTTATTATTATTGAATCATCTGCAATTAGATTCACAACTTAAGACTGGCAAAAACTTAATAATTAAAGTCCTAAGAACTTAAGAATTCTTAAGATAGAATCTAAGGATATAGGAGGTTCCAAGCAAGACCTTTTTTTTTTTTTGTAAAATTGGTGTAATGAGGTCCAATAAATTCAAACTTTTCAATTATTAAGGGAGCCCTTTAGTTATTGCTCCAAGGATCCAGCTGGTATAAAACCAGATTTCTTTTTCTTTTATTTTCTTCATAAGAACAAGATTGATCTGCAAATTCAGTATTTGTATTTTTTTAAAAAAATGTTTAGATTAAATTAGTTAATCAATTTAAACATTAAGAAAATTGCAAATATTTTTTTAAATTACAAAATACTGGGATTTTCATATCAAACATGGAACATTTATGGAATTATTGTATTATTCTTTTTTATTCATTAAAGATGAAACTCAGTCAACTGAACATTTAAAAATGTGCCATAAATACCACTGACTAGTGCCAATGGTTGTTACAGGTTGCTGCCAGCATCCTAGGTAACAACCCAGTATCTTTTTAAAATATATGATTTTTTTTTTTGCAGTATTTTTGCGGCGTAGTTTTTTGCAGTTCTGCTGGTGTTATTGCAGGAAGCTGCAATTTCTTGATGTGTTTTGTAAAATTCCTGGACATGCTATCAAGTGCCCCGATGACAATGGGTATCACTGTTACATGTTTTATCCATAACCGTGTAGTTTCGATGGCCAGGTCGCAATATTTTGTGATTTTTTCCACTTCATTTTCTTCGAATCTGTTATGTTCCAAATGACGATCCGTCTGTATTTGAAAGTCTCCACCATCTCATTTTTGGAACCTTTTCCACTTTATGTTCCCATGACTTTTCGGATACAGGTAGGGTGTTTTTTTTTCATAATGACCAGTGGACTAATTTAGCAATTCAGTAGTATCTAGCTTTGTACTCAGTTTGCGAGATTCTGCTGCACTCACATATTAAATGTGAAACAGTTTAGACTTTGTTGTTGCAAAGTCAGCAGTTAGGATTGTCAGTGGATTTTTGTATGTTCGCTTTCATGGCATTAATATGTAGTGCTTGTTCTTGAGCAGCCAGTATTAAATCTCCCATTTCTTTCTTGGTGGTTCCCATCTTAAGCCATGTCCATGTAAGGCTGTCATCACATTTTTCTTCAATGTTTTTCAAGTGCTGTCCATGCAAAGCTTTGGTTTTCCATCTATTTAATCTGTTATCCAGCTGTTTTTCCTTATATTCTGCCTTTGTTTTTGTTGTTTTTATATTGATGATGATGATGATGATGATTTGCTGAGGCCATCTCCCAAACTTCCCAAGCCTAGCAGGATTGTTGTGAAGATGCTGGCCTGGCAATTTTCCTTACTTCCTCCAGATGTTCATAGGGCTCATTCTGGATTTTTGTTTGGTCTGCAGAGGCCAGGCTAGGCACCACCTCAAAACCACAAGCCGCTGCAATTCACCCCCTGTGCTTCATTGCACAGGGGGATGATTTTCATCTTTTGCTTAATCCAAAAACAGAAAGGCACAAAGGGATTAATGCTTGTTCCATATTCACTTGGTAAACAGTTATGTGCCTTGTGAAATGCTGTGGTTGGCTGAAATGGCCTGTCTTAAATCCATCCACTTAAGGAAAACTCATTCATTCATTAAGTGGTGTATCTATTCACAAGCAGCAATCCAAGGGAGGAGGAGCAGGGGAAGGGGGCATATTTGCTGCTTCTATTTTTCAGCAGGAAAATCTTGTTCGCAGCTGCTTTCTGGAAAATGGTATGTATTAACTTTAGAAATTTCTAATTTCTTCCACTTCCACTAAATTTCATCTCAGTCAGAGATTTATACCTATGCAAATAAGAGGCCTGCTACCTTTTCAACACTACTAGACACTTAAGATAGTCCTCAACTTACAACAGTTCATTTAGTGACCATTCAAAGTTACAACGGCACTGGAAAAAATGACTCACAGCTATTTTTCACACTTATGACTGTTCCAGCATCCCCATGGTCATGTGATCAAAATTCAGACACTTGGCAACTGACTCATATTTATGTCGGTTGCAGTGTCCTGGGGTCATGTGATCCCCTTTTGCAACCTTCTGACAAGCAAAGTTAATGGGGAAGCCAGGTTCACTTAACAACTGTGTCACTAACTGAACAACTGCCATGATTCACTTAACAAATGTGGCAAGAAAGGTAAAAAAACACTGAACAACCATCTCGCTTGGCAACAGAAATGTTGCCCTCAATTGTGGTCGTAAGTTGAAGATTATCATGTGTGTTTGTGTGTGTGTGTGTGTGTGTGTGTGTGTGTGTGTATAAATGCCCTTGGCATTTATATATCACCCTTGACACATAGGTAAACATAAAACACTTTTTGTAATCTGCATAAGTGTAAAATTGATTGTTCCCAAGAGTCATTTAATATATAATTGATGCGTGTCAATTATATTTGGAATTTGACCACACTGAATGAGGATGATGTCAGCTGACTAATAAAAAGTGCAATCAAATACCCTGTAAGAAACGCTTGTAGTTGTCATGCAGAGAGCAAAATGGCTTTATTTGGGGAAAAAAATCCTCAAACTATTTTAACACCAGTAAATTTCCAGCTTCTTAAATCTCATATCTGACACCTGAAAAGTCAGAGAAGGGAACAAAAATATTTTTTTTAAAGGCCTCTCTGCACACTTTCCCCCCCCACAAGAACTGTTTTGTGGCTTATAATAGCCTACAGAAGAGGAACTTCAGCTTTTGCAAGACTGCATTTTTGCTGCTGAAAATCCACCATATTAAAATAAAGTTTCAAAAAAAGCACCACTTTTATTTCGGCAGCACTTTTCTGGTTAATCAGTGTGTTACGTCTGAGAACCTGACATACTGATGCAGTTACACCCTTTTTCATCAAAGCACAAAATTGCTTTAAAAGAAAGAACTGGCAATCATACAAAATTGCACCATTACGTTTGCAATTTAGCAAACCTAAATTTTCATTACATTATTGTAAATTTAAACACTTATTCCTGTGCAACTTTTCATATTCAGCTCCATTATCCTACCTCATTGATTACGGAGAGATATAAAACTGGTTAATCCGATTAGCACTGTGGCTAATTAGGAATGGGCCTTGAATCTGGAAGCATAGCAAGCACAATTTAATATTTTGAAAGCTTGCCTGTGGTACAGGGACTCACGCAATCACTTTTTGCTTGAAGGGAAAAAGGAGAGGGGAATGAGATTGGTTTTCCAATGTTTTTCAAACCTTCTTGCAATCTAGGTCTTGCAATCTAGGTCTGTCAGGAAACAGATTTTCGGGAATCCAGGATCCTAGCTTGCCTACTGTTCTTTTGAGGTTTAATGTGACTATTTGTATTCCCTAAGGAGAAATGTGCAAATTGAGTGCTCCACTAACAAAACAGTAAAAGGAACAGAATTTCCATACTAATGAAAAGTGAAAAGTGTGTGTGTCTGTGTGTGTGTTTGTGTGTGTGTGTGTGTGTGTGTGTGTAAATGCCCTTGGCATTTATATATCACCCTTGGCACATAGGTAAACATAACAAAACAGTAAAAGGAGCAGAATTTCCATACTAATGAAAAGTGAAATCTTAATTACTGGGAAAACAATTAAGGAGGAGGGAACATTAGCAGGAAACCAAGCCAAGATGGAAAATGGGAGTCATAACAACATCATGCATAATCCTCTTTGTGGCTCTTCAACTTTAAAAATAAGAAGAAGAAACAGCAACCTTCAAAACAAATAAAGTCTAGAAAGCACCTTGACCACATAAACACACAATTATGTTCTTACAGGACCATCAAGTGGCTGACTTTATGACTCTTAAGCCTCTATTCAGAGGCCAAAGTCAAAACAGACTCATTCTATTTTGACCCCTTTTAATCCTGCATACAAGGGAGAAAAATATCAAGTGAATAAATAAAAAATGTAACTAAAGCCTCCAGAATTACCCATAAAACTGAAGGTTATTCTCCAAAACAAGTCTCTGTAAACATTTCACATCAATTATGTGTTGAATTATACTGTTTGCCCTTGCAGTCCAAAAGAAGGCTGAAGTTTTTCAGTCATGTCTATTATTTATTATCAAAATAAATTCAAACAGAGAAACATACATGTCGCCTTCTTCTTCTAGCTCTAAGAGGCATAGTTGTTATTCTACCTTAATCTTTAAGGTCTTCTAGTCCAACTCCCTGATCAAGCAGGAGACCCTGGACCATATAAGCCCCAGTTTGTGAAAAAACAAGAGAATAAAATCTGTTCACAAAATGATTCTTTCCTTTCTTGAAATGGATATGAATCAATGCAAAGCTTCCAAGCACTTTAGGCCTAAGAGAACTTCACAGTCTTTGGTGAAAGAGGCCAGGGACTGATGGAGAAAACCCAGGTCCAAAAGATAACCCAAGTTAGCTTCCGGACTTGCATGCCAGAAAAAGACAAGGCAGAGTTGCTGCATCTTGATCCCTCACCCCACCCCCAAACGCCCATTTTAGCATCTTCTTTTTCCACTTTCTTTATTGGCATGGATGCAACCCCAACCTGGGATAACCCCAGAAAGAGCATAGCGTGTTAATGGAGGCAGCACACACAAAAAAAATCAAATACATGCATAAAGAAAACGCCCTTTTCCCACCCAGAACTGCCTGCATTTATGTCTACATCCGAACTAGACTGTGCTGTTTCTCCGTCTTATAGAGGATAGGCGGGTATAGGAATAATTTTGTATTTATTCATTCTGTCAAGGCCATGGAGCGTCTGTTGGAGGTGGGGGCCCTTTGAGAGCTTCATGCAACGAAGTTTCATTTTAATCTATGCCGATTAATGCACATTTAGAGTGACAATAAAGTGATTCTATTCTATTTTCTATTCTGTTCTGCATTATATTTTTCTGTATTTTCGATTCTGTTCTATATTCTATACTCATTCTACTCTGCTCCCGTGGAAAGGAGGAATTGCAACCTGGACGGACGGACACGTGGGGGCCACCCGAGTTCTACCCCAACCCGCCTTTTCAGATCCTTTTCTGGGATTTAATTGAACGTCTCCCCAAAGGAGGGGTCTGCGAAGGCGCAGGGGTCCGTCCCGCACTTCACACACCCACACACACCGGGGCCTTTCCAGAGAAAAGGGGAAGAGGGGGGAGATCCAATTTGCGGCGGTGACACGTGTCGGCCCTTCCACGTGCAGTTACGTATAACGGGGACATGCGTGTCCCGGACTTAGCGGGAGGGGAAGCGGGGCCGAGGCCGGGGGCCTGGAACACGCAAGTCGGCCGGGTTCCACTCACCCGTCGGGCGGCGATCAGAGTGGCGACCTTCCGAGGCTCCAGGAAAGGGGAAGAGGCCTCCCCGCTCCAGCCTCGCGAGAATTCCCGACGGAGGCTGCGCGGTAGTCTCGCGAGGCTTCCGGGAGACATGCGCAGTGGCGCCCGGCAAAGCCGAGCAAGGAGTTGGGCGGAAGCCGTCTCTCCGCTTAGCAGAAACGGGAGTTGCGGGTGGGGGGAGGGTGGGGGCTTCCATGATAGGGGAGCGGCCACTTCCACGGGGGGAGAGTTTGCGGGGGGGCGCTCAAGGGGGCGGCGGCTTTTGGCTCACTTTGGAGAGCTAAAGGGGTTGGGGGCGGATAGAGCTTGGATGGGAGACCACCAGGAAATGTGTCTCCCCCCCTCCCTTTACCCAGATGTAGCATTTAGCATCAGCAAAAGCAGCTTTAACTTTGCTCCTCCTTTTTTTTACTATCCTGTTACTGTCCCTCCCTATTTTATTATTATAAAATAATATTTATTTATTTATTTAAAAAAAAACCCTGTAATCCTATCCTCATAATCGTTATTATTCTTAGATTGCAAAGGCTGCTCAAAGGATCTAATAAAAGATATTTGATTCGATTTCAACTTCGATGCCTCCACACAAGAGTGGGAACTCTGATCCAGGCAGGCAGGAGAGGCCAGGAAGCTGCTTTCGCCTCCTGCTCTGCTTCTCTTTTGGCAAAACCTCCCCTCCCCCACCTCATTCCAACCAGGAAGTAGATTTAAATGAAAGCCATCCAAGCTCTTTCAAAGCAATGAATGGGAGTCCTTTTAAACTGAATAGATGTTGACTTTGCCAGCCAATGAAGCTTAAAAGAGCCATCAGATGCTTCAGCCATAGACAACTTGACAACTGTCCAATCACAAACTGTTTTGTGCCTATTTGGCATGTTCTTTAACCTGCAGTGGATCTGTGCCTGGAGCACCTTTCCATGTACATTCCCTCCCTCTTCATTGCACACAGGTGTGATTTCCAACCAGAATTCCAGGTGGCTTTTAAAAGTCAGTCTCTAGTTTTACATTTAATGCCACAGTTTCAAGGACTTTCTTTTTGTAACCTCAGCTTTTTGCTTTATCAACAATATTCCATCTTGAATTCCTGGAGGGAATATTACAAGAAGAATCCCTCAAATCATGGGGAATAGAAATAAGCTGCAAATAAATGGGATCGTTTCCTCTGCTGGCTGCTTTTTAAACAAAGATAATACAATTTAAAGTTATACAACTAAAGTCAGTTTTCAGGAGAGGCCTGTGGTGGGGAATTGATGGAAAGGGTCTAAAACAAAGCAGAAATGGTGCTTGTTTTCCTGCTTCCAAAGACTTGTAGCAAAGGATCACAAATATGTGGTTAGTGTGTGTTGCAGTTTTGCCATTCATTCCAGGTACAGTTTCATCTGGAATGCATCTCCCTACTCAATGATCCATCCTGATTTGCAGCAATATCTAAATTAGTAATTTTAGGGGAACTATGCAAATGCACAAATGTGCAATGAGTGAGATTATGGAAACAGTTACAAGGGAAAATGGAACGGATGATGAATGAGGACAATTTAAGCAGCAACATGAAGGCTTCAAATTCCCTGGAAGAATTGGAGAATGGAAGTGAACCCATTTTTTTCCAATTCCAATCTTTTAACCCAAAGTGTAGTAAAATTGTGTGACACTTGATCTCCCAACCATTTAATAGAGCAGTATTTCTGAACTTTAGCAATTTTAAGATGTGTGAACTTCAAATCACAGAGTTCCCTAGCCTAGGAGAAAGACTTGATGTCATAAAAATCCAAGTAGGATCAGACTAGGTTGACATTTGGATAAGCCCACACCAGGAAATCCCAGGGCTCTAGACTATACGTGGAAGGGGAATAAAATAAAATAAATCTTTAAATCCAACTACTAGTAAACCACCAAATTTAACTTTTTCCTAATCGAAATTTCAGAAAAGACCATTTGATACTAAGTCTCAGATAAACCTCTACTCTTGACCCACAAGCAGCTTATAATAGGAAGTTAAAATACCCTCTTTTTACATATTTGATTATTCTTTACATGGGTTAGCATGTTGTGTGAATGGGAGAGCTGTAATTCAGCCCCATTCTATGGTCTTAATTTCATGTATTTAATTTGGGAGCCCACAGAACAAGCCTTGATTAACTCCACAGCTATGTTACACTGCAAGCATCACTTGTTCTTGTACGTAATCCATGTATGCAGCCAGTGGGAATTTTGCTTTTGTAGATTAAAACAAGCCCCTGCAACATTAAATAAGGTTTAATAATATTTCAGGGGCTGTGCACTATGTGGATACTAGGTGGCAGGAAAGAGCTTTCCCATAGCCAGCAAGAAGGCACTTAGTCAGGCCGCTTTCAACTCAGAGTCATTAAATCTATGTTTTTAACAGCATCATGTGGATTACCTGGCTAAACAATCAGCCTCCAAACTGATCTGGAATCCATCCCGGACAGTTTTTCCTCTTCTTGTTCGTCTTTCTTGTCTCTGGTCAAAGCCAAAGCATCGTTAACCTTTCTTCTTTTCATCCATCCATGCCAATCCCCCCCCCCCAAATGTTACTTAAGATGACGCAGGCTCTGTGATCCACCGAGAATCCGATCATCGGGAAGATAACATCTGGCTGGGTCACATAGTCAATGGGATTATTACATCGGAGAGCACCAAAACGGGGGCTTAGGACTCTGCCGTCTCCTTTGGAGTTGATCCTTGGTGTGATTTTGGGAAATCGGCCACAATTGAGCCCAACATTTCTGTTACTAAGAGAGACTTGTGTTAAGTGAGTTTTGCCCCATTTTACGACATTTCCTGCCAGAGTTTTAAGTGAATCACTGCAGCTGTTCAGTGAGTGACACAGTTGTTAAGTGGCTTCCACTGACTTTGCTTGTCAGAAGGTTGCAAAAGGATGTTGGAAAAAAATATCCATCTGGTTCCATTCCAAACGGGGAAAAAGACACTGGAAACATGGAGGCTGATTGGAAAGAGGGTTGAATGATGAACAGGACCACATGGGTTTGAAGCTGACCACATGGAGTGGAGAGTGAGGGTTATTTATACCCTCTCTTGGGCCTTGCCCTTGAGCTTCCTGTTCCTGTGTAAGAAATGTATTCTATTGGTTGTTGTAGGGGGTCACTGCTACCTTTGTAGGCTGTCTGAGTCCAGGGCTTGGTTGAAGCTTGCTAGGTGATGCTATGAAGGGGCGTGTTGGGCCCTGTGGTGAGCTCTGCTGCTAGAGGGTAGAGGGCTAATCTTATTATGTCCCAAGGAGTCATGTCTTAACCCCATCACCCTGGAGCTGAAGGTCTTTTGTCTTGTAAATAGGCTGACCCAGTCCTGCTAGGGCTATTAAGAGAGGTGCAGGCTGCTTTCCAAGAACATGTTTCTCCTTTAGGGAAATATAATATTCTGCCTTTTTTTATATTTCCCAAAATATTTCATTCTTCTAGGAGAGGGGTAGGTGCTAATTTTCTACAAGGGGATCATGTGACTCCGGGATAATGCAATTGTCATAAATCTGGGCCAGTTGCCAAGCATCTGAATGATCGCGTGACCATGGGGATGCTGCAACGGTCATAAATGTGAAAAATGGTCATAAGTCACTCTTTAAAGTGCCATTGTGATTTCGAAAAGTCACTAAATGAACTGTTCTAAGTGGAGGATTACCTGTATAGATATCCAAATCAGGCTGATATTAAGGGCAGTTTTAATACCCATCACAGCTCTCAGCTCTTCCATTGGCAAACTGATAAAACACTAACGCTCAGACTTTTAAGCATTCAAAGCCCTTCTCCCCTGCCAAATGTCTCGGGAGAATCTCCGTCATCCAGGTCATGGTTGTCCCAAAGGTGCTTTTTCCAAAAGGCAACCGGACTTCCTTGGTGTTTTCTTTGAAAACAAACTCAAGCTTCTTGGAGGAGAAGTGAAATGTTTTCAAAGAAAACACCAAGATAGTCAGTTAGTCTTTTGGAAAAAAGCCCCTTTGGGTCTCCATGCCAAAGACAATTTTTTTCATCAATACAGATTGAAGTAGAACAGGGCAGATAAGGACAATTACAAGAAAAAGAAATGGACTAAAAGCAAGCGAGGCAGTTAAAGATGATACTTGGGGGAATAACTCTGTGGAGCCCCATCTCTTTCCTTCAACCACTAAGCCTCTCTTTTGTTTGCTTCATGGCCAATCCAGAGTTGGGGCAAACCATCCATGTAGGCTTTTGGCCAAACGTTTTGTTCCCACCCCCAGTTGGACTTTACTCCAAAAGCTCCCATTCTCCTGATTCCCACAGAATCTGACCAGCCATCCCCTCTCTGGGTCAGTTAAGTCACCTTCGTGTTGCTGCAGCACACAATGCATTTGTGTGTCCGCTGTTTCTTCAGCAGCAACAATGGAAGCTGAGAGGATATAATTTATTTCCTTCTTCCTCCATTTCTCCTCCATCTCTTCCTCCCTCCCTTCTCCTCCCTTTCTTCCTCTTCTCTCTTTCTTCCTCACATCCCTCCCTCCTTTCCTTCCTTTCTGCCTCTTTTTCCTTCCTTCCTTCCTTCCTCATTCATTCATTCATTCATTCATTCCAAGTCAAAAGGACTTGCAAAGACGGAGCTTTGAATGAGGAGGGCTATGATGACTACAAATCAAAATGAGTTAGGAAGCCTCTGTTCAAAGTAACCCCTTCTACTAAAAAAAGAAAGAAGGAAAGCATGAATTGCAGTTCTGACTTGAGGCTTCCAACCCATCTTGAGAGATGGGGAAGAACCTCCTCAAAGAGATGGTTAAGGAAGGGATCACCAAGTTCTCAGTTCGCTCTAGTTTAGTAGCAGTCATCTGATATGGAAATGTTTTCTTTTCCACATCCATTTAAAAGCCAGTTGATAAGAGCTCCATTCTGTTCCTACCACCGAGAATTGTGTCTGGGTCAGCCATGCACGTTAAGGGAGTGGGTGACTTACCCCCATGGTCGCATTCTCTCCTGCCACACATAGAAATCCCACCCCTCGTCCTGTGGGAGAAAGGGAAATGATTGCTTGGGTTCAACAATGCAGATGTGGCCCTTTTCCAACCACAAGACTCCAGAGGAGTCATCTCTGACTCAGCATTTCTCAACCTTGGCAGTTGGAAGATGAATGGACTTTTAACTCCCAGAATTCCCCAACCAGCATTTCTGGGAATTGAAATCCATACATCTCCAATTCTGGGAGTTGAAGTTCACACATTTTCAAGTGGTCAAGTTTGAGAAGCGCTATTCTAGCCCTTGTATGGACCTCTTACCCAATGCCTGCAGGGCAAGATCTCCCTCTTGGACTACAGAGGCATCTGTCTCACGTCCCAATGATCGTAGCCATCATCGTGTCATCATACCCATGATGCCAGGTGCCCAATGACATCATGGTTCACGTGACACTCCCTGTCCCTCCTACAGACACCCAAATGGGAACATCCCTTGAAGATAACCCATTGCAACAAGACAGGACTCATAGTGGAAGAAGCAGGCATCTGTTTTACTGACTTGGTCTTAGTCTGCAAGTGATTGAATGCACTGTCTGTTTGTCCTTCCTCAACAATTGCAGCCTGCTTTGTAGATGTCAGTTCAACAGGATAATTACATTTTATGCCAGGAAGCAGAAGTAGCTATATCTCAGAACAGGTGGAGGTTAACTTAAGGTTAAGCATTCATTGTAAAGTAGCAATTCAGGCCTCTGCTAACTCTGTTTGTTCTTTACTTAATTGTGTCGCTAAGCAATGCTATCCTCAAGAGTGTTGGTCCCCATGGACAAAAGAAGTTGCAAGGAATGTTCTTTCAAAATATCATGTCTACAAAACCACGCAAGGACTTCAACTTCTTCAGCCTAGAAAAAAAAGACATTTATAATATGGATCCTCTTAATTCCATAGACACAGAGAGGGGCGGGGGGTGGGTGTCGACCTATGGCAGGACAAGAAACAATCGATGGAAACTAATCAAGGAGAGAAGCAACATTAGAACGAAGGAGAAATTTCCTGACAGTGAGAACAATTAATCAGTGGAACTGCTTGCCTCCAGAAGTTGTGGATGTTCCGTCACTGGAGGCTTTTAAGGAGAGAATGGACAGCCATTTGTCCAAAATGGTGTAGACTAGAGCCTCCAGCTTGAGTAGGGGGTTGGACTAGAAGACCTCCAAAATTGATAGGCCCATTGATAGGCCACAATCAATGTAGAAATATGCACACATTAACAGGAGGAGCCGATTCTAATAACCATAGAGAGGATTCTTGTGATACACTCAAGCAGTTATCAGTCATTCGCTTAATTAATAAAAGAGGTCTTCGGTTCAGTTTTCCCCAAAGATAAAACACAAAAGGAAACTACACAGTTTTTGCTTCAGAAAAGGAGGAATAATGTCATATTCCTACTTTTTTGAGCTAATCAAGATGACCAGGTGCAGGTAGAAAAAGAGAAGGCAACAATATTCTTCATGAATTTTTAACTTTCTGGTCTGCTGCTGGAGGCAAAAACAGGGGTTTGTTTGCTGTATTATCACATTTAGAACCCAAGTTCACACTGACATACAACAGACACAATAAGAAGTATGTGAAGACTCAGACTACTAATCCAGATGGAAGAAGGGTGTTTCAGTCCTTCAAAAAAACAAAAAATGAAGGAAACTACCCCAATACGTGGTAGGAGCAGAAATCCTTACTAAGCTGAGGAAAGAGTGCATGTGGAATGCTCTTCCCCATCAAATGCACCAAGATCATGCCACATTTTTGTCCTCTCTGCAGGGTGAAATGAAGAGTTTGCTTCCTCTGTGATTCCTAGGACTCCTAGGCTGTCCTTTGAGAAAGCATCTTTGATGGGTGGAGGAGATTCCTGTGATGGCCAGCTCTGCTCTGGACATGCTGTGCTGCACAGGAGAAACAGTGGGCAACTGAGATAGGAGAAGCCAAGAAGGATGGTCATGTGGCCTTCCCTTCCCTGCCAGTGTTGCAGGAAGTATACCAGCCCATTCAGGGTCTTTAGAGAGCATGATGAGGCTGACCAACAGCAGGCCCCATTGCACCTGTCCCCACTTCCTTAGAGAGGAGAGAAGGAACAGATAGGGTAGGTGTGGGTTTGCTTCAAGAGAGCCTGCAGAGAAGGAAGTGGCGATGGTTCCATCCCCCTCTTTCTTTGGAGGCCTGTCCTGTACAAGCAGGGTTGTGAAAGTCCCAGGGCATCAAGTGGCCTCCCCAAAGCTTCGCTTTTGGGGTGACCTTGATCCACTTGAAGAATCAATATTCGTTGGCAGTTTGGGAAGAATGGTCTTTAGGTGGACTTCACTCCACCGCCATGTTGGACCGTGCGCAGCAGGCTGGGTTTCGCAGACAGTGCATCACCATGCCAAAGGAGATTCGCTTCTCCTCTTTGGCGGGCTGTTTCTCAGAGGCCCTTGTGCAGAGCTCCTCGGGTTCCGTTTGGAATTGTTCTATCTGGATCTCCAGGTGCTTCTGGATGGCCAGCCCAAGCTCCTCCGGATCAACCGCTGCCCCATAGACTTCCCAGGTCATGCCTTCATCGTCCCACCTGACATCTCGCACGGGAGACTTCTCACCCTCAGCCTCTGGCTTCAGGTTTACTTCTGGGAAGACATGAGGCTGGCCTTCTGCCAGAACAGATGGGCTGGTTGCCACAGACTTGCATTCCTTTCCTGCGAAAGTTTGCACTTCGGCATCTCTGTACTCCAGCAGAGACTGGAATCCCTGGGTGAGATCATTCCTAGAGGTCATGGTCCACATGTCTTTGGTCTTCATGACCGTCTGAACCCCCTCTTGTTGGCTGTTCCATACCACATACACGGTCTTCATTTCCTCCTGACCCTTGCTGGCTCGTCCATAAGACTGAGGAGGCAGCACCCGCTCCCCATGGGCCCCACAGCATCCCAGGATGCGGTTGGCTTCCAGACTTGACCCATTCACAGAGGAGACTTCAGTAGCAAGCAAAGATGAACAACCCTCAGGGTTGCCTTGTTCTTCGCCCAGTTCATTAACTGGGCATACTGGCTTAGGGGTAAACTGGAGAGAAGGTATTGGTAAGGAATGGCAGTAGGCAGGAATGGTGCCTTCTTCCTTTTCAGAAGACATGTGGCTTCTGCTGCAGGGCAGAGGAATGCCATTAGGAATGGTCACCATTCCAGGTGGGCAAGTGCCAGTTGAAAAGCTGCTGTGTCCTATTCTGCTGTGGGCAAGCATTGACCGATTGGAGACAGTAGCAAGACTTGAAGCAAGGACATTTGTGTGATATGCTTCGGAGTCTGTAAAAATAGCAACATTGTGTGATGAAGCATCTTGGTGAAAGACATTAGCAGGTACAATGTTGTGGTCTCTTGACAAACATGAACTCTGCATCCTATGGCTTTGCAAATCTGGGCTCTTTTCACGAGGGTCCGCTCCATATCTCAATCCTTCAATCATCAGTCTGTTCACCAAAGCAAAGTTACTACTGTGTGAACATACCGCTGGGGATGTGGCACTTGACTCCATGTGAAAGGTGGGACTCGGTTGCTTGCAGCTACAGGTGAGATCGGAGAGGCTCCTCCGGACTGCAACTCCCGGACCCTCCATTGTCCATTGATATTGGAGGTTGGCCCCAGAGGCTGGAGTTAACTTCTCAACAGGACCTCCCTGGAGGTATGTTCTAGGATACATCATCCCTTCTTCTGATGTTGGGGACTGGTCAACACTGAAGAAGCGGCTGCTGTTTTTGATGGAACGTGGCACATGGTCTTGTGGGGAGAAGCTGCCAAGAACTCTCCCAGTGGTGGTCCCCGTCTCCTGGGTTTGGCAAACAGAACCACTGAGGCTTTTGGGGAGGTCCCGTCTGTGGCTCTGGCTTTCTTCAAAACTTCCTTGCCTGTTGCCTTCTAGGTTTGTGGAGCTCTTTGGCAGAGGGTGGCAGTTGACATTCAGATTATTCAGGTAGAGAAAGTTCAAGGTTTCCCCCAGGGAGCAGTTGTGGGGCTGATGGTCTTGGTTTGCCATGGCCAGTGGCAGCGCTGGAGGAGGAAAAGACAAGATTAGCTGTCAACTCAGATGCTGGAGTGCTTGCTTTGATTTGGGCAATGGATTCCTCTCCTTGCATTGCACAACATCTAATACCTGAGCTATAGTTTTCAGAGCATGAGGCATTTGAACAGCATTTAAACCAATAGTGCTTTCAAAGCATGTTTACAGTGCTCTTTCTTGCAGCTGGGCTCTCCTGGGGCTTCCTTTATTTGGGGAGCTTGAATGCACATCTAGGTTTCTGAAGACTAAAGACAAAACACTGTAAAAACTGTAGGTCTCAAATGCCAAACTAGATGAAAATCTCTAAAAAAGGAAAAGAGCTTCTCAAAAGACCTTCCTGCTTAGAGGGGGTCTTGTGTACTGCTCCCTAGATAGATAGATAGATAGATAGATAGATAGATAGATAGATAGATAGATAGATAGATAGATAGATGGGAGGGAGGGAGGGAGGGAGGGAGGAAAGAGAGGGAGGGAGAAATGGCAGACAGATGATAGAATGATTGGTGGTCAAATATAGGTTTTTCTTAGCCTCCTTAATCCTAAGAGCAGAAATCCAGGTCTTAGAAAGCAGAGCAATGATAATATGTGTCCAAAAAGTGCTTTTCGTGGATGAGAAGCAAAACATCTTCAAGGAAAAACCCAAGAAAGCCCAGTTGTGTTGACCTGGGTGATTGTGAATCCCCATAGACAACAACAACAATTGCAACAACACAAAGGAAACCAAGGAGGTAGAACACCATGGCAGAGAGTTAGGGTTTCATGTGCTTTCTCTCTGCTTTCCAAGCTGTTGCTAGAAGAGCAGCAGGGCAAATCTAAAAGCTGGCTTACCAACATGGCAATCCCTTCAGGAGTACATTACAGGAACCTCTGGAGAAGAGGGAGGCTGTGCGTTTGTCATGGTGCCTAACATTTCAAGTGTTTTGTCTTTCTACCAGCTTCCAACGAGTGCAGAGTTTATGGTTCAGCCTTCCTTCCTTCCTTCCTTCCTTCCTTCCCTCCCTCCCTCCCTCCATCCCTTGAACTTCCTTCCTTTCTCTCCCCATCCCTCCCTCCCCTTACTTACTTATTTACTTACTTGGTCTCTGTATAGTCTGAGCAGCAATACATTCCATTAAGTTCTTAAAGTTTAACAACTACATGTATCTGCCTTGAATGAAATCCAGCACAGCTATTAATGCTTTGAGAGTCCTCTTTTAAATCCAGCTTTTTAAATCTCTTTTGCAAAACTAATTACCACCCCCTCCCAAAAAAAAGTCCTGGAATTAAAAAAGAAAAAGAAAGAAACCCAACCGCACACACAAAAATGAAAAGATCCCTTTAAAAAGATGGTTGTTAGTCCCTTCTCTTTTATCCTGACAGGGTTTCTGAAAATTTGCAAAAAAAAAAGGGGGGGGCAGCAAGGCCCAGGTATTCCCCAATGTTCTCTTACAGTCTCAAGACACCAGATAAAGACAATCAACTTGGTCTCCAAGCAAAGAAAGATGCCACTCCTGAATATGTCTGCTGTTTGATTCTACAAGTTCTTGCTTACATCCTCTTACATCCTCTTTAATTTTTGACATGTTCTGCATTGCATAAAAGAGACACGAAATTCAGTGGAGAAACTTCCCATGTTTTGTTTTTCAAAAACCTCCCTTATATGTTGCTAAGACCTGTCACATTACCTAGCATTCAAATCTAGTGTGCTCCCTTCCTTTTTTTATTTAATTCTGCATAAATGGCCTGGTATTTCTTTTATCTCAGATCTGAGCTTTCCATTTTCTACAGGAGTAATCCTATGGTTTGTAACTGCAGCAACCACTATAACATTATTATAATCCCTTTGTGCATATTATTTTATCTGTACAGGCAGATATGTTCCATCTGCAGATTCATATTTCATGCCACCGTTGAACAGGCCCAGTTAAAAGGAAAGGAATACAAACTCTGATCAATGAAGATCCATTTGTCAATATGTTTTCCTGATGGAGAAAGAAAGAAATGACCTTACATGTGTCAGCCAATAGATCTGTCTAATTTTCTGGTGTTTCAAATCTGTTTAATTTGACCAACTTTAAATGAATCATCTCTTGTGTACATCTATAAAAATATTTTTACCCACCAGGGCTGTCATCTCAGTTAAGAAAGGACCCATCTCTCATTTTTATGCCTATAACTAAGGATTAATAGAAAGCAGAAGTAGCTGGCTTTCTTTCAGATAATTACAGAACTGAGTTACTTGCAGAATATCATAGTCAATAGATCAGTCATTGAGAAGATGCAATATAGACCATGAAAAAGCAGTAACATTCATTTTCTTCCTCCCTGTATTTCAGTGGGGAACAAGAACCTCCTGTCTACATCTCTAAAACTTTCAAGAAGAGACTAGAAACTCAAAAATCCATAGGAGATGCAGAGACTTCAAGCCCAGTTCTAGAAGTCACCAACTCCAATTTTAGAACCTGTTTTCTATCTTAATCTGGAGTTTGAACCAAGTGGAGAGTATGACAAGTGTATCTTCCCTTTCCCTCCAAACAGCCGTCTATTTTTATTTTTCTATCCCATCAGTTAGAAGGACTGGAGGATCATATGCAATAGACAGCCTGGGCAAAGGCTTTTTTAGAAATCCTCCAGGAGCAGAGGGGGGGGGGATCACAAGAAAAAAAGAAGCACGTTTTCAGAAGGACTGATTGGGTTTCTTTTGTAGCAATTCTCTTTCTTTCTCTAGAATAAAACTGGATAATTGCTCCAGTTGTTTTATCAGGCTTCCTGCCTTGACCCCTCCCTGTTCTGCCTCTGTTGCTTTTCTAATTTTACAGAATCCCCTCTGTTGTTTGCCCCAAAATCAGCTTTTAACGTAAGGTCTCTGTCAATGGTAAGGGGAGAATGAAAGATATTCTGCAAAGATTCTTACCTTCCTTCCACGCCTCAAGATTTCACATCCAGATCTGAGAAGGAGTTTGCTAAAAGATGCTCAGAGAGAAAACCTGAACAGCCTTGGGAGAGTTTTCAACTTCCCCTTGGGATCTTTTCTTCAGGGAATGAATCTGAGGAAGGCAACCAAACAAGATCAGAGAAGGGGACATGGTCCTCCCCTTGTCAATGATAGGGAACATCCCATACCTTCTCTTGATGCTTCTCTATCCATTCCCCATCCCCCCACCCCGACAGACAGTGAGGGAACAAAATGGAGACTGGCCATGAGGGACGGAGATAATCCTATGTGTTTCATCAGATTAGAGCAAGAAGGGGAGGAGAGAGGGAGAAAAGAGAAAGGGGGACGTTGAAAGCTGTGGAGATAAAGCAGTGAACACAGCCAGACCACCAACTGGGGGCAAGATGAAAGGGGCAGCAGATGCCAAGCAGCCAAACAGTTTTGGAATAAAGAAGACTCTCTGGCTGGATGTGGGAGAGTTTGGGGCTCTCTGTACTTAGAAGAGGTTCCAAAGTGGAGTTGAAGCTGCTTCCTGCAGATCAGGTGATGCTGGGACCACACAGGCATCCTTGCCCCTGCCTTGTGCTTCCCTGAAGACACAGAACACAAAGGGACAGCTGCACTTTCAAAGAGGAAGGTCTTGAATTGGTATCCTTGTGAATGGAGGGGAGGCTGGACCTTCCTGTCCCAGCCCTGTCTCCCTAGCCTAATAGGACCTTACCATGACCACAAGGGCTGATCTAGTAACCATGCGAAGCATAAAATGGAGGGATGCCCTGATGGCCACCTTAGGCACACCTCCCATTTTCATTTTAATATTTTTAAAAAATTCAGAAGGCAGGAAGAAGAACTTGATCTTCCAGGTCTTCCAATGATGCTCTCATTGTTGCCGTAATTGAGTCCATCTACCTGCTGACACCCTTTTCTTCTCTTTCATTCCACTTTTCTAAGCATTGCAGTGTAGGAAGAAAAATCCAGGTCCAGTTCCAAGCTGGGAAAAAGGCACTGGAAATAAAAGGGAGGCTGGCTGCTTAGGAGAGAAAGTCCATTTATTGAGGAGCAAAACTAGCAATAGCCTGTGTGGGACAGCTGACAAATTGATTGGATGAGTGGATGGACCTTTATAGGTTTCTGTGGCTTTGAAGTTTGAACTGTTCTGGGGATTGTGCAATGAAGGAGCCTTTATGTCTCTTGCTATTTCAGTGGTGGTGGGTTAATTCTATCATGTCCTAAAAATCATGTCCTGTCCTTCTTAATCCCATCACCCTGGAACTGAAAATGTTTTGTTTAGGAATAGATTGGCCTGGATTTCTTAATGGACACAAAATCTCCACCTCTAAAGATTTCAGGCATCTGCTGGGGCTGTTTTACTATGCAGTAAACTGGGGCTGCTTTCTCTCTTTAAAAGCATGTTTCTCCATTTCTCCTTTTGTTGCAGAAAATGACAGGCGTTAGGCTTCTCAGGATACAGGAAAAGTTTATTTGGCAGCCAGGTTCAGAAAGCTAGCCCATGGCTAGCATTGCAAGTTCTGAACAACCTTAATTATCGAAGCATGCATTCTTATACATTCTCAAAAGCATACTTAACACATTTCTTAGTGGTTACCTTGAGGAGAAAGCCTTATAAGGAGATGAGGGTCTTACTTCTCCTTTTGTTTCAGGTATGGCTTACATGTTATTAACGAACTTTAATTGAACTTTGTGGTTTGGACTTTTAACACAAGTTTTGACATAGGGATGTTGGCGAGAACATCTTTATGGTTAGTGAATGGGGACACTTCCTTTAAGTAACTTCTAACTGTCCCTGTTATTCTGTTGCAAGTTCCAACTCTTGTCTATGTGACTTTTAATATAGAAGTAAAGGGGTTATAAGAGGCTGTCCAGTCTGACCCAGTAGGTTTCACACTTAATGTCCAAATCTCACTTTACGGCTGCTTTACTTTGGGGAAATATAATATTCTGCCTCTTAATATCCCCTAAAACAGTGGGTCTCAACCTCCCTAATGCTGCGAGCCTTTAATACAGTTCCTCATGGTGTGGTGACCCCCAACCATAACATTTTTTTATGTTTTCCGTATTTTTTTGAAAATATGTGTTTTCCGATAGTCTTAGGCCATTCCTGTGAAAGGGTCATTCGACCCCCAAGGGGGTTCCGACCCACAGGTTGAGAACCGCTGCCCTAAAACATTTCATTCTCTAGGCAGGGGAAGGGTCTTCTCCAGAAGTCTAGCTCTTCAAATATTATGTCCAAAGGATGATTAGTTGAGCCTGGTCATTTGTGTTTTCATTCATCTGGTTGATGGTCTCAATGATCTATTTGTTGGTTTCCTTGACTATTCCTGGTATTCCTCACCTACCCCCTGCCCCAAGTTAGAAGCAGAGGACTCTACTCTTGGCAGGTTAGACTGTAACCCATAAACATGTCACACACTTGCTTTGCCTCTAAAGTCATCTATTTATGGAACCTCTCCAAGGAAACTTCCTCGAACAGCAGTTTGGCCTAAAATCACCACTTGCTGATTCCCCAGGAGGAAAAGCTTATGGAGGGTTGCAGAAAGACATTTTGCAAAATGATCTTTCCTCCAATCACCCGGGAGGGAGAGGAGGAGAGGGGGACAAGGAAAAGGAGAAGATGATGATGCATCTACATGGTATGCAGTGGAGTACCCCAAAGCTCTGTTTTAGGCCTAGTAGTCTTCTACATCTTCATCAATGATTTGGATGAGGGGATATATGGGGAACTCATTCAGTTTTGGTCGCCACGATGTAAAAAAGATGTGGAGACTCTAGAAAGAGTGCAGAGAAGAACAACAAAGATGATTAGGGGACTGGAGGCTAAAACATATGAGGAACGGTTGCAGGAACTAGGTATGTCTAGTTTAATGAAAAGAAGGACTAGGGGAGAGATTATAGCAGTGTTCCAATATCTCAGAGAGATATTGGACTCCCTCCCACAAAGAAGAGGGAGTCAAACTATTCTCCAAAGCACCTGAGGGCAGAATAAGAAGCAATGGGTGGAAACTAATCAAGGAGAGAAGCAACTTAGAATTGAGGAGAAATTTCCTGACAGTTAGAAAAATTAATCACTGGAACAGCTTGCCTCCAGAAGTTGTGAATGCCCCAACACTGGAAATTTTTAAGAAGATGTTGGATAGCCATTTGTCTGAAACGGCATAGGGTTTCCTGCCTAGGCAGGGGGTTGGACTAGAAGACCTCCAAGGTCCCTTCCAACTCTGCTATTGTAATCTTGTCATTGTAATGATGATATGAAGAAAATATTTTTAAAAAATTCAGCCCCAGAATTGCAAAATGTGCCAGGACTTTCTAATGTCATCTTCCCACAATGCCCTTTTCAGTTTCATGGACCAAACTTTACTTCTGGAGATTCCAAAATCTATTGTGTCCACCAGCCACTCTTTACTTGGAGATCTTGCCAGGTGGGCCCACCTGCTGTTCTAAGGGTTGGGCTACCTCCTCCTCCTCTCCAGTTAAGACATGTTGCCAGGAAAGTGGAAGAACAGAGCTTTTTACACACAAGTTAAAAGGCAGCCTATCTGGAATTCCCACCACCACTTTTGGAGAAGCGACTAGCTCCATGCAAGAAAAAAAGAAGATCGGGAATGCTTTTATTACAGCCTTCCCCTGACTACAGAAGGAAAATAGATGAGGCTTGGTTTAATGTACAAGCCACAGAAAGAAAAAATCGTTATAATTTGCTCTTCTGCTCTGGTTCTCCATCCCAGAGAGTTTAGGTCAGAAGGAGACTTTAGAGCCAGGAGCTGAACCCTCTCTTTCCAGGAAGGAAGAGGTGGCTGCAGCCCTGCTGGAGCCCACTGGCCACCTCCTCCCTAGACTTGGCAGCTTCTCCACAGCCCTGAGACATTCAGGAGCTGGTATGTGACCAAGAGGCGGAGCTGGCTGTTCAACAGCCAAAGGCAGGCAAAGACAGACCGAGTGGAGCTCTTGCAGTTTTCTAATCCCAGGTTTATCAGGTCTAGAGGAAGGTGGAGTAGCACCATTGCAGCTGAGAGGAAGCCCTGTCTGATTACTGCTTCTGCTGCTGCCGCAACCACTACCACCTCAGACGCCTCAGTAATAGAGGAGAGCAGAACAGGACAACTGCTAGGAAAAAGTGTGCGTTGGAGAGTTGGATCCAAGATGGAATTGAAGCTCTGAGCTGCAGTGCAATCGAAGTTCCTGAGAACCTCACAGTTTCTTCCATCTAGGTGTCATGTCCGGTAAGGAACATCCCTCTGGAACTTTTGCTTAGAGTAGGAGCTCCACCTTTGGAGATGGGACAGAGGTGTCAGAGGAGAAAGGCAAATGCATCTCACTTTGGATCCTCACTTAGTGGCATCTGTCACCTCATCTCTTTGAACACCTCTCTGATTTAGCCACAGGTGGTTTCTGAAATGGGAGTCTGTGTTAGTCTGCTCGGCTTAGACAATATTTCTCTTCAGCTGGACTGAACAGACAAAGTACAGAATAAGCTTCAAGTTACCAATTGTTGATACGCATAATTGAGAATCTGAGTAGATGCCACCGGTTCTCTCTTCCACCCATTTACACAATCTGCAGAAATATCTCCACCCTAGACCAAAGCATCCTCTATCTGGGTCTTAGAGGTACAGATCTGTATTTTGAAAGAGGCATGAATTTCTAAGGTGGATAAACATGATGTCCATTAAAGAGCAGCAATTTGAGAAGGAAATGAACTTTACTCACAGGGTGGGAGATAACAAAACAAGGGATGAGCTCCATCCGTGGGCTACCAAGCTGGCACCAAATATCAACTATTGTGTTTTTCCAAGAGGCAAAATATTGCTGCTAATAGCTGCAAAGTGATGCATGGTTTAAGTTGATGGCTTGCTACTGCCTCTGCTGGTGGAGTGCTTGTGGTTGGAGATGCTGGACTCAGGGAGGAAAAAGCTGAATGAGTGATGGCAGTTTCATTCTACCATTTCTTCCAAGTTGCTCTGTGTGTCGGAACAACAGGGATGCCCCCTGCCTAATGGAATTGGAAAGGAGATATGATTGCTTGGGCCTTAGTGCCATATAAGCAAGAACAAGTCTAGGAGAAGCTTTGTGTGGAGGTAGGTGAAGGGGATAGCCTCAGTCTAATTCTGAATGGTGTGTCTCTGAGTGTGTGCGTGTGTATGCAGCTACTTTTACAATACAGGTAATACAGACATTTTTGGACAAATTTACCTCCCGCCAGAGAGAAGTCCAAGGTGTTCAGAACTTGCTGTGCCAGGTACTCCCAAATGTCATCTCTCCATTAATCCATTTAACTGATTACATCATAAATGAGGCAAGTAAGAAAACCTTACAATGAATTTCCATCCTCCCCCATAGTCTTTCCAGCTGTCTTCTGGGGATTGAAAAGAGTCTTTATTTGTCCATCTCAGGGTCCTTTCTTCTCCCAACTTGAGAAAGTAAAGACTCTTGAAACGGATTATTTCAAAAGGAACTTTAATCAGTCAGAATGGAAACTATTAGAAGCAAAGCAGAATCTGAAAACCTTTAGGCCATGCGAATGGGATTAAGCTGATAATGATCCCTCCCCTTTGTCCGAATGCAGATTCTGACCAATACACAAGTGTGAAGATGCTTCCTTAACTCTTCTGCCCTGGGAGTCAATAAAGCACACGTTCCCATGGCTATCTCTAGTTAGAAATCAAAGTTATATATCCCACATGACTATCATAAACATCCCTCCAGAGATGTTGGGACCTTCAGTCTCCCAGTGACAGGAAACCAGTTGTAAAGTTGTAAAATCATTTGTTTCAGATGTAGCTAATGATTTAACTCTGAGGCTCCCCTCCTCCCAATTGAATGGCAGTATCACTTTTAGGAATCTGACATGCTGCCGTTCTTTAGAAAAAGGAGAGATTCACCTGTGGAAAAAATAAGAAAAGAAATTTCATCATAGTATTTTAACAAGGTTTGTCAGGGTATTGGGAGTGAATTTTTTTCAATAGTGCAGGGGCCCTAACGTGGTGTTTCTCTACCCATTTATTTTGGGCTGAAGGTAATTGCTTCCAAGCAACTAAGTATTGGGTTTTCCCCCTGTGGGTCTTAGAGTCCAGGATTTCCTTAATTTCAAAATGTTATTCGCCTTCTATCATGATAGGAACAGGAGGTGTAGGTGCAGGTGGTCTGAGTTGTGAGATTACTTCTTGTTTGAGTAAACTAATGTGAAACACTGGATGGACTTTCCTGAGTGACTTTGGCAGGAGTAATTCTACTGTTACTGGGTTGATAACTTTGGTGATCGGGAAAGGTTCGACGAAATGTGGCCCTAATTTCTTTGATGGCTGCAACGACTTCAGGAATTTTGTCGATAGGTATACTCTATCCCCAACATGGAAGGGTTTGGAATCTACCCATTTTTTGTCAGTTTGAGTTTTGAAAGCCTCTCTAGTTTTCTGTAACACTAATCTAACCACTGGCCATGCGTTTCGTAGGTTGTCTATCCATTCTTTTAGTGAGGGGATGGTGGGTTCCTCTGTGGGTAGTTCAGGCATGGGGTTCAAACCCTGGTCTGTTGCTACTCTAAAAGGGGTGAACCTAGTGCTTGAGTGCACAGAGTTATTGAAGGCCACTTCTTCAAATGGTAAAAGATCAACCCGGTTGTCCTGTTGAAAATTAATAAAACATCTTAGGTATTGTTCTAGAACCATGTTCCGATTTTTTTTTTATAATTATTTTTATTTTTTATTACACAGACAACAATGGGAAAGGGAGAGGATGGAAAAAAAAGGGGGGGAGGGGAAACCCATCTTCACATACAATATGTCGTTTAATCACAGGTGCATCCCTACTAAGTTTATACATCCCGTATCTCTCTATTGTATATTTAATAAGCACCACAATAAGCTAGGGTTTAAAAAACAAAAAACAACAAAATAAAACAAGAGAGAGAAAAAAAAAGAAAAGAAAAGGGTCGGGGGAGGGGGGGGAGTCCAAAAAGGACAAACATTGGTAAACATTATTTGAAGATGTAGATGTTAAAACAACCGTAATCAAACGACATGCTGCATGTGATGATGGTTTTTTTTTTCCTCTCCTTCTTGAACCATGTTCCGATTTTCAGTTTGACCATTGGTGCATGGATAGTGACTAGAGCTCAGTCTTTGGGTGGTGCCCAGTAAGTTTAAGAATGGCCCCCAAAATTTTTGAGGTGAATTGGACCTCTCTGTCGGAGATGATCCTCTGCGGGGCTCCATGAAGGCGATAAATGTGTATCAGGAATAACTTGGCTAGACTTTATTTTATTTTAGTAGACACCATTTAAGGCGGGTATTAATTAAGGACTGGCTGGAAATTAGAAGGAAATACTACACACAACTACCTAAATGGATATCTCCGACGGAAGCCCTGATATACCCGAATTTGATAAATCTGGATAAAATTGTTACCTACCAACAGTTGCTAGACGACCAAAACAAACTAAACCCCAGGGAAAATTTGGCTGATAAGGGAATAAACATCGATTGGTGGCCATATCTTCAAATTCAAAACAAACACAAATTCGATCTAGCACAACCCGGCTTCCAGAACAAGAACCAGGAATTAGATAAAATTTTAATTGGACCAGATGAGAAACTAATTTTAAAAATATACAACTGCTTACTGATTCGAAAAACGGAAGCAGAAAGAGTAAAAGAAGTCATGGTAACCTGGGCCCAAAACATCGGCCACACAATAGACCTAGACGACTGGGAAAGAGTCTGGGAATGGAACCTAAAACTGACAAAATCGACGGCCTATAAAGAAAATATATATAAAATGTTCTACCGCTGGCATCTTCCACCGACAAGACTGGCGAAAATTTCTTCAAACGTTTCGGCCATATGCTGGAAATGTAAAACAGTGCTGGGCACGTACTACCATATGTGGTGGATGTGTCCAGTTGCCAAAGCATATTGGAAGCAAATACTAGGATGGCTGAATGGAATCTTGTCAATTAAACTATGTCTTAAGCCGGAAACTTTATTATTAGGGATAATAGATAAAAAAATATGCAAATCTAACCAATACCTCCTAGTCCATATTCTGACAGCGTCAAGGATTGTTTACGCACAGTGCTGGAAGAGTGAAAATGCCCCCACCAACACTATGGTGATGAACAAAATTTTAGAACTAGCAGAAATGAACAGATTGACGATGCGAATTAACGACAAAGAAGATACAGACTTTTATACAGTCTGGGAGAAGCTGTACAAATGGCTTGATGAGTCAGTGAAGACTTAGACACAAAAAGAGATAGCTGACTAACCTAATACGATTAAACCAATAACTCAAATGAACAATATACAACAACTGAGAGATAAACGAAAGGAGAAATGTATTAGGGGTGAGAACCCACCGTCGAGCAATTTTGTTAGACTACAATGTTGGGAAAACTTAAAAAAGCTGATAGGAAATCTGCTATAACTACCTGCATGGAATTAGCGATTAAACTTCATTTTAGATGAGGCGAGAGGATTTATAATCCTTGCCTCTTTAAGCAAGGAAAGGAAAAGAGAACCAGGTTGTCCTCAGCAGAGGAAAATATGTAAATGTAACAAAGGTTAGAGGGGAGGGAAGGAGGACAGTAGGGAAGTCAGGATGATGAGGAGAAAGGAGAGGAACAGGAAAGGCAGAAGAAGGGGGGAAGGATAAAGAGGAGGAAGAGAAAGAAGAGAAGGGAAAGAAGGTGGGAAGAAAGAAGGAGAGAAGAAAGAGAAGAAACCGGGGAGGAAGGAGGGAGGGAAGAGGAGAGGGTAGTAAAGAGGGAAAGAGGGAGGGAAAGAAAGAGAGAAGGAGAGTTGAAAGGAAGGAAGGAAGGAGGGAGGAAAGGAGGGAGATTAAGAGAAAAGAAAGGAGGAGGGAAAGAGGAAGGGAAGGAGGGAAGGTATGTGAGAAGGAGGGGGGATCGAGGGAGGGAAAGGAGGGGGAAGGAAAGGAGGAAAGGAGAAAAGAAAGGAGGGAAGGCAGGGGAGAAGGAAGTAAGGGGGGAGGGAAGAAAAGGGTATGGAAAAGAAGAAATGAGGGAAGAGAAGAGGGAGGGAAGGAATAAGATACCTAACCTTTGATGTTTATATGATTTGATAGTATGGGAATATCTCGAAATGTAGTTGTATTGTTTTTTACAAGTTATGGATGTTGTATTTTCGTTTTACCAATAAAATCTTATTTAATAAAAAAAAATAAAAAATAAAAATAAAATACCAAAAAAAAAGGGAAATTAAAGGAAGGCAAGGGAGCAGGAGAAAGTGGGTGTGAGATACAAGGGGAACGAGAAAAAGAAAGCAAAGGAGGCATTGACTTCCAACTCTTCCTAGCACAGAACAAGAGAAACAAATTCCAGACTCATTTCTTTTTTTTTGCTTTTACACATTAATATATTATGAGCCATTCCTATAACACTAAATCTTTCTAATCAACAAAACCAAAGTTTTATAATTTTTGTTCTCCACAAGCACAAGTGATATCCAAATAAAAATATATTTTCCTCTTTAAATAAAACGATCAAGTTACCCCCCCCCAAAAAAAAGAATGGCCCCCAAAATTTTTGAGGTGAATTGGACCTCTCTGTCGGAGATGATCCTCTGCCGGGCTCCATGAAGGCGATAAATGTGTATCAGGAATAACTTGGCTAGACTTTTGGTAGTTGGGAACTTTTGACACAGTATAAAATGTGTCTGTTTGGAAAACAAGTCTGTTACAACCCAAATGACAGTATTCCATGCACTTTCTGCTAGTTTGATAATAAAATCCATAGCTATCTCCTTCCAGGGTGCTGAGGGCTCGGCTACCTTCTGTAACAGTCCTGGCATTTTGCCTTGGCGTTTTTTGGCTGCCGCACAAATTGGACAGCTGGCTACATAGCTCTCTATGTCCTTTTTTAGTGATGGCACCAAAATTGCCTTTTAATTAGATGTAAAGTTTTTACAAAACCAAGTGTCCTGCTAGTTTGGAGTCGTGGCACCTTTCCATTAAGTACAGTCTTTGGCTGGCTTCCCTCCCACCCAAGCTAGGTTATCTTTCATCAGACAGCTGCCTTTGAGGCTCAAAAAACATTTGTTGGTGGTTAAAGCTTGTTTAAAAGTTTGGGTGGTGTCATTGTCCTCCAGAATGTCTCGTTTTCCCTGGGATCTGGTGGTTACTCTAGCGGCTAATTGATTGTCTTGTATCATGGGTTTGATTATGTTTCGCTTCATACTATTGTATTGTGGTTTCCTGGATAGTCCATCTGCCAGGAAATCCCCCCCCCCCAAGGAGGTATCTGAGTGTAAATTCAAACCTTTTAAAGTACTGAGCCCATCGTACAAACTGGTAAAGGTTTGCAAATCCCAGGAAGCTTTGCAACTGTTTGCATCTATTATGACACCACCTTATTTTCTCTTTCTTTTTCTTTTCTCTCTCCCTTCTTCTCTACTTCTTTCCTACCTCCTCTCCTTCCCCTTCTTTCTTCCCTTACCTCTCTCCTACTTTTACCCTCTCTCTTCCCCATCCTACTCTCTCTCCTTCTCTTTTTTCTCCCTCCTCTCCTTCTCTTACTCTCCCTTCCACCCACCTTTCCTTATCTCTTTCTTCTTTCCAGGTAGGATTTCTATCGCACAGTCAGTGGAGCGGTGAAGTGGAAGCTCATCAGATGCTTTTTCGCTAAAAACCTCAGCCAAGTCCTATATTCTTTGGGTATGCCCTGGGTTGGCATAGTGTAAGCAGACATGGCTGTTTCTAGGTGCTCTGCCTCCTCAGTTTCTTTGTCTGGATTCTCAGCAAAAGTCACATGCATCTGCGCTCTTAGGGTGCCTTGCTTCCAATTAATTTGGGGGTTCCATTTTTTCAGCCATGCAAGACCCAGAACTAGTGGCCATTCCATGCCAGGCACCACTATAAATATAAGCATTTCCTTGTGGCTTCCGATGCCTATCTGTAGAAGCTCAGTGGCAAATGAAGCTGGCTTCCCCCCTGCTATTGACCCATCTTGTTGGCCAAAGTTATGGGGCTTTTCAGTTTCCTTACATTAATCCTCAACTTCTTACCAGGGTTGGCTGATCAAACAGCGGGTGCACCCCGAGTCCACTAAAGCTGAGATTTTCATCCCCCTGTCCTAGTTGGGGATAAATAGTCTCAGGGGCAAGGTAAGCGGTTTAATTGGTTTGCTTACCAGTGGTTCATCCTCTGGTTCGCTTTCAGATGAGTATGGTTCCTCCTGCTGCGAAGCTGGGGTTTCCTCCTCAAAGAAGGGAGGGGGTGGAAATTCTACCGTCTCCCTGCTCCTCAGGGCCATCTCCTTTCTGTGCTGGCCAGGTTTCATAAGTTTCCCCCCAATGGGCAATCTGGTTTCTTAGCCAGTGCCTGAGAACAGCATTCTGCAGCTCGGTACTCCTCTTTTCCACACTTGAAACAGACTAAGGATTTCAGAGAAGGTGTCGTTTGCGGTTTAAAGATTCTTCTTTCCATTGGGATGGGGATTGAAGTGATTGGGGGGAGGTTGCTGGATAAATGTTTGATATGTACATGTTCATGCCTTTTTGGCTCAGAGCTTGCTTTTTCTTCACTGCTATCTTTTCATGACTAGTAAAAGTATCTTTAATTCCACAAACAATGGAGTTGGGAGTTTTCTTTCTTGGTTATTGATGGAGACACACCTGACATAAACCAATTGTGAAAGAGAAAAGATACAAACATTCAACAGGTCTGAAATAGCCAGTTTTTCTGGTAATTTGGTTAAAAATTCAAGAATCAATTTATTTGAGGATCATCTTATCCACGAGTATAGGTGGATCACTGGATTCAAACCCAATTATTTGGCTCAATGAAAGGAAGGTCTCCTCTGGAGGCAGTTTCTGTTTCCTTTAAGATTTCTATTTCTCTTTTATGGGAAATATAATATTCTGCCCTTTTCATTCAGTATTTCATTCTTCTAGGTGAGGGGTGGGTGCTGCCTTTCTACAAAGGAAAGTGGTGGAGATGAAGCTAGAATATTAAGCAGAAATCAAACAGCTGCCAGAATGTTGGGCAATGTGATATATTTTCCTTTGGGAAGTGGAGTCTTCACTTGGCGTGTTTCATGCAAGTGTTTGTGTACCTCAGAACAGGCAGTTGCTGTGGCTGGTGGAGTGGTAACTGGACTTCTGCTTCTGGTCCTTTTGGGGATAGCTGCCTACCTCTTCTGGAAGAGCAAATATCTCAAGGCCTCTTATGAAGAACTGACTGATCCGGTCACCTCAATTTGCAAGAGCCAGATGTTTGCTCAATCAACCTTGGTTCCTCCTCAAAATGCCAGGTACAAAAGCCCTTTTTCTGCTGGCCATCACCTTCTTTGGGAATCTCCTTCCTCTGCCAGGGACAGGGGATCCAGTCGAGTCTCAAGTGGATCACCTCTGTGGCTCAGGCTTTGGGGAAGGACAATCAACCCTGGGAATACAAGGCCTCTCTGACCACTGGGTTTAGAGACAAGGAGTCCATCACCTTCCAATCCTCTCTATCAAGCAGCCAAAGAAATACACAAAAAATAAAAATAATAGAATGCAGGTATTTAAGACCCCCTGCCAGAAGATTCCAAAAATCAAACCATTATGAATAATGACATGAACAACAGACATTTTCCAGTCATTGAACAATCCCTGACTGCATAATAACAATAAAATAACCATGAAAACTTAAGAGAGATAGTTTCAACAATTTCTTCCTTCTAATTACCAGCTAATTGGAGATAGAAGATGTTCCAGGAAAGATATCAGAGGGAGGAAGAAGAATTGGGTAAACTGGGAGAAAAACTCTAGAATTTGTATCAGCCCTGGGACAGAATTTACACAAATCATATCAAGTTCCCAGCCATTTTTTTCCCAACCTTGGCATTGTTCCACCATAAATAGGATGTGGAAGCATTCTTTGACAACCATGCTTTGTAATTAAAATTTCTAAGCAGACAAAATGTGGATTTTCAGAACATGCTGTCTATTTCTTATAATAAGTTATCTTAGATTAATTAATTTCCCTGTGGTGGTTGAAGAGAAATGAAAGCAATATGTGTCAAGTTTCAGAATCTGGGACAATATGCAAAGTCATTTAGCCATGATTTTGGCAATCTTAATGCTTAAGTGGGTTTCAATCCAAAACACCATCTTCCATAAAAAAAAAAAAATCCTCTCGATTTAACTTTTTTCAAATTAAAATGAAGCCAAAAAGTGAAGAAGGCTTGGCTTTCGATCTGTTACTCTTTCTCCCTTTTATTGGTTTTAAATTTTTCTCTATTTATTTATATTTCCTCCTCCTCCTCCTCCTCCTCCTCCTCTTCCTCCTCCCCTCCTCCTCTCCTCCTCCTCCTTTGCATTTCCATTGGAAGGGAGGTAGTTATTCCCAGGTCTGAGATTGAAGCCCTGCCTTATCCACTCAATTGCCAAGTGTTTTAATCAGTAGCTGTTCTCTAAAAAGACTCAAGGTGTCCCAATCTTGAAATGATGCCCCAAAGAAGTCTTTTTAACCTTTCTATTTTAATTTTAGGCTAATTATTTGGTCTTGTTTTGTCATATGGTGCTTTGATTTTGTTCAGCTTGTTATTATTGACTGTTTATTTTTTAACTGTTGCAGCTACTTTGCAGTCACTGCCTGTCAGTAAGTACAATTATGAGAAGATGTATGTTCTTACATGTAATTCTAGAAAAGAGCCGGGAAGAAACAAGTACGATCTGATTAATGCCAACATCCTTTTAAGTTCCTTTGACTTTTTGTGCGGCGGACTTCAGCTCCAATTTCTTCCATTTCAGTTGGAAGGGTTCCAGATATTTCAACCTTGCCTGTGTTGTTTTCAGAGTAGTTAGATTCCTGATATGGTTTTTGTTTCCTTAATATAACTCAATGCTGTGTTTGCCTTTGGACAGAACAAAGAGTGTTCCTTTCATTGTCCCACCCAAATTTCACCGACAAGGGTGGACCGATATGCTAAGCGGAGAACCAATTCAAGAGGAGAGCGAGCTTTATGTGACCCCAGACTCTGGACCCCGATCCTCTTTCCATTCTTTAGGTAGGTTGGCATTTCTTTCAGTGAGTAGAATGCCAGGAATTGGATTTTGCCCCAAAATCCCAGTTCTGTATTAAGTTCAATGGACATTGCCATTGCGTTGCTATTTAAACAAAGTCCTTTCTGTTTAAACACAATAGTTTCCTGTGAGTCTGCACAAACAAACCCTTCTGCCAGAAACAGAGGAGGAAAATTATTAAAGTTGTTTAGAGTCAGAACCTATTTTGATGGTGCAATCTGGTTCAGGATCACTTCCTGTATTTCCAGTGTCACTCAAAATACTGTATGTGAGCATTTGTCCCAGAGCTGGATTGGCTTCAGACTTGTGTTGAGCCCACAGAAGTTTGCCTTTAGATAAAGTTAAGATTATAATAGCTGATTAGGAAAGACAATGGGTGTGAGTTTTCAACAAATGCCCTGAAACTTTGCATAATTTTATTTATTTATTTAGAAGATTTATATGGCCGCCACCCACTCTCAGTCTACAGCTTAAAAACAATCAAATCCAGTATAAAAGAATAGAAAAAACCAATACCCCTTCCCCTAGCAACAACCAAGGAGCCACTTGTGGGAGAATAATTTTTCATTGGTGGAAACCAGTGGTGGTACCGGAGCCTGCCCGGAGCACCAAGATACCGTTCCGGTACGGTGCTCCAGAGGGCCCACCCACCTGCCTGAGCTCCTCACCAGTCTTTTAAGTCTTTGGCGCTTCCGTGCATGTGCACGGTGCATAAAGCACCTGCGCGCCACTCGCTGAGCAGCTGGAGCATCGCAGAGGTGGTAAGACACATGCATATGCTGTGTGTGTGTGCAATGCGTGCTGCACACATCCATGTAGATGACACTGGACCTGTTTCAACGAGATCCAGAACCCACCACTGATGGAAACATTACCTTATCACTCCTGACACTTTGGCTGTTGAGATTTTAAAAGGTTCTGTAGCTTCACTTCATTGTCTTCCTCCTGGCTTGATCAAAGGAGCCAATGGAATGTTCCTTAGTGGCATGGGGCATCGCTGGCTTTGCAGCCCTCCTCCCCTCTGCTTCATTGGAGCAGACACACTCATGGTGCGGAAGACACCACAGAAAGAAATTTGAAACATGGTCCTGCTCACTTCAGAGGGTGCCTCTGTCCTGATGAAACCACCAAGTGCAACGTTTAAGGTGATGTCTTAATCAAGAGACTGAAGGAGAGAGTTTAACTGTCTCATTGTTCCCAAGATTTGTTATGACTTTCCAGGTACTGCTGTGCAATTTTAAAGTGATCCTGGTCATCCAAAATGCACTTTTAAATAATGGAAAGGGTTCAATAAAACATTTAAACAGTTGGAATTCTATGTGATAACACAGAAAATTATTGTGTGTATACGATGTAAGTGCTTTTAATTAATGATTAGGGGTCCATTGAGTTGAATTGAGTTGACTATCTTCTACAGATTTATAAACTAATTCCACTGAACCACGTTACATTTAAGAAGAATTATGAAGTAATATTCAGCTTCTGACTTGAAAACTCGATCACTCTCAGTTGCAAAATTATTATAACACAATTGATTGAAATCAGAGGTGGGGTTCAGCAAGGTTCTGACCAGTTCTGGAGAACCAGTAGTGGAAATTTTGAGTGGTTCAGAGAACTGGTAAATATCACCTCTGACTGGCCCTGCCCCCATCTATTCTCTGCCTCCTGAGTCCCAGCTGATCTGGAGGGAATGGGGAGTTTGCAGTATCCTTCCCCTTGCCACGCCCACCAAGCCACACTCAAAGAATTAGTAGTATTTTTTTTGAATCCCATCACTGATTGAAATGTGTGGATGGTCCACAGTACATAAGGTAAGAAACAACCAAATTTTAAATAAGTTTTGCCCACTTCATGTTTTGAACTCAGTGAGGCTGGCTCTTTCCTTTCTGTCCTCAAGCTGGAGCGTACCTTGTAGGGACCATAAATCCAGAACTCTACCGCTTTCCAGAAGACAAGAGTGAGACGGACTTTCCAGAAGGAAAACATTGGTCGGCTTTGGTTCTCCGTGGAATATGAGAAAGAGTCAGAAAGGCTCCTGGTGTCCTTGATTAAAGCCCGAAAGCTGCAGCCTCCTTCTGGTTCCTGCAACCCTTGGTGAAGATCTACCTGCTCCCTGACGAGAGGCGTTACTTGCAATCTAAAACAACACAAAAATCTCAATCCTCAGTTTGATGAGAATTTTGTGTTCCAGGTAAGCATCGCTGAAGATGAGCTTGATTACCCCTATTGTGGGGTCTGAGCTTGGTTGTTTTTCTTGCAAGCATTGCATATCCCAATTAGGTAAAGTCACCAGTGCACAAGAGGAAGGGGATGGGGTTTGTGGAGGGGAGGAAGAGAAATCTGGGGTTCTTGGTGCTTCTGAACAGGATTGTTTCTTCTGGACATTTATGAAAACAATCCATCATCATATTGAGCACAGTGGTGGCACAGTGGTCAGAGTGGAGTACTGCAGGGTCCTTCTGCTGATCACCGGCTGCCAGCAGTTTGGCAGATCGAATCTCACCAGGCTCAAGGTTGACTCAGCCTTCCATCCTTCTGAGGTGGGTGAAATGAGCACTCGCATGGTGGTGGGGCGATATGCTGATTTTGTAAACTGCATAGAGAGGGCTATAAAGCACTTTAAAGCAGTGTATAAGTCTAAGTGCTATTGGGATTGCTATCAGTGCTAGAAGGGAATAGGGTTTCCGAGAAGGACAGTGGGGTTCTTGGTTCTCTCTAGACTGGATTGTTTTCTTCTGGACATTTCATTACCCAACTGGGTAACATCATCAGTGCTAGAAGGAGTTAGTTTCCAGGAGGAGGAGGAGTAGTTCTGTGGGGTCCTTGACCTTGGTGCTCTCTGAGCATGGTGGTTTGCTTGCAGATGTCTCATTAACCAACCAGACAGCATCATCAGTGCTAGAAGGGAGTGGGTTTGCTCTTTATGTATATATAAGTGGCTTGCCCTGTCAGTATTGGTAGAAGTGTTGTTTTCTTCTTGGTAATTCTTTGATTGGAATTCAGGTTCAGGTTTTCAGCCAGCCAGTCACACCAGCCCCCAAATAATCCCCAGACCTTATCTCTCCCAAATGTTGAGCTAGGAATGACCAACTGTGGTAGCTTGAAAGATTATTCTCATTTGAAGGCAGACCATTGAATTGTTGGATCCAAAGATCCTTATCCTTCATGAAACTTTTGAAAAAGTCTCCCATGGAAAAACTGACCAGTATGGAGCTTTATGTATGCTCAGAATTAAAATGAAGAAGGTTCTGCTGTATCCTGACTATTCCAGATTATCTTAGTCTTCCTTATGTTCAGAGCTGTGGTAAGATTCATTCCAACTAATTCTCCTTCTGTGCTTCTTCCTCTCTAGATTTCGAGCACTGTTATATTTCAGAGGACACTGAAGTTCTGTGTCTATCATGTTGACAAGCAGAAGAAGCTCATTCTCCTGGGCCAAGTGGTCTTCCCACTGAAAAATGAAACTTTGGCTGAAGACGGGAAGGTTGTTGTCTGGAGGGATTTGGAACCAGATAATCTGGAGGTAAGGAATGAATGGAATATTAAGTTCATGAGATGAATAACCACATGGTTTGTTTTGGGTTGTTGATGGTTTTAGGACAAGTTTGTAAACAATGAATTTGACAGATCCTGACATACGTTCTATGTTGGCTACAATTCACAGATTATTTAGCTTCCTCTGTTATCGTTTTTAATTTAATGCAATCTGTGAAATTGCCCATTTGTGTATGAGAAACTTTATTTTATAGTTTGGGGAGCTGTGGGGGTCACGAGAATAGAGCAGTCCTTGAGGCTGTTTTCTTTTGATTGGTTGGGACCTTTGAAGGCAGGTCTTGCTTTCTGAGCTATGGTAAGTCCATGTTGGGAGATACAAGCATCAAGCATGTCCTGTCTCAAAATGGTGAGGATTTATTTATTTTATTTGCTTGTTTGTCAAACATGTACAAGATAACAAGTAGAGGTATGAACATAAACATGAACAAAGGAAGTAAATACAGATAAATGGGGACAGTAGGGCAAGAATAGTAGGCACACTCGTGCACTTATGCACGCTCCCTTTATGGACCATTTAGGAATGGGGTGAGAAGGTCCACAGTAGCAGTTTGAGATTGAAGCTGTGAGGGTTGGAGGTTGTGCAGTTGGAGTCGGGTAGAGCATTCCAGGCATTGACCACTCTCTTGCTGAAGTTGTATTTTCTGCAATTGAGTTTGAAGTGGTTTACCTGAGTTTGTATTGATTGTTTGCACGTGTATTATTGTGGTTGAAGCTGAAGAAGGTCATTGACAGGCAAGATGTTGTAGCAGACAATTTGTGTACTATGCTTAGATTGGACCGCAGGCGGTGCAATTCCAGATTGTCCAAGCCCCAAATTCAAGCCTGGTGACATAAGGAATTCTATTGTGAGTAGAGGAGTAGAGTACTCTTCTTGTGAAATACCCTTGGACTTGCTCAATTGTATTAATGTACGACATACAGTGTGTATTCTAGGCGGTTCCACCACAAATGCGCGAACGACAAAAGCGCGCCTGACTAAACCGCGGTGACACAACCACGCCGACGAATGAGCGCTGAAGCGCACCGACAACCGCCGCCGACAGAAGCGCGCTGTAACATAACCCTAAACCTAACCCTAAACCTAACCCTAAACCTAACCCTAAACCTAACCCTAACCTAACCTAAACCTAACCTAAACCTAACCCTAAACCTAACCCTAAACCTAACCCTAAACCTAACCCTAAACCTAACCCTAAACCTAACCCTAAACCTTACCTTAACTTAAATCGCACTTCTGTCGGCGCGCTGTTGTCGGCGCGCTGTTGTTGGCGCGCTTTTGACATCGCGGTTTTAGCGCCACGGTTTTGTCGTCGCGCTTTTGACGTTCGCGCTTTTGTCGGGTCACGATTCTAGGCGGATGAACTGAATTGGCCTGGCAAAGGTTTTGTATGGCGTAGTCTAGCAATACAATGTTATTGGAAAAGAAGTTTCACAAAATTAGGTTAAAAACTTAATGCCTTTTGGGCAATGCTGTTACAGTGAGCTCTGGGGCTTAGATCATTTGTGATGAGTACTCCTAGGTCTTTGACTAAGTGAGGGTCGTCTATGAGATTGTTTCTTTTTTTAAACAGATTAACAGAGTTGGAAGGGACCTTCTAGGTTACCTAATCCAACACACAAACACCTGCTCAAACAGATGGCAGTCCAATCTCTTCTTGAAAGTCTCAAGTGATGGAGCTGCCACAGCTTCCAAAGGATGTTCTACTGATTGATTGTTCTCACTGTCAGAAAGTTCCTCCTTATTTCTAGGTTGAAACTCTCCTTGCTCAGTTTCCATCCATTATTCCTTGTCTGGGCTTCAAGTGCTTTGGAAAATAGCTTGACCCCTTCTTCTCTGTGGCAGCCATTCAAGTATTGAAAGACTGCTATCATGTCTCCCCAGGTCCTTCTCTTCACTAGACTAGCCATGCCCAGTTCCTGTAACTGTTCTTCACATGTTTTAGTCTCCAGTCCCCTAACCATCCTGGTTGCTCTTCTCTGCACTTTTTCTAGAGTCTCAACATCTTTTTTATAGTGTGGTGATCAAAACTGAATGCAGTACTCTAGATGTGGTCTTACTAGGGCTTTTCAGAGTGGTATTATTACCTCCCTTCATCTTGATTGTATCCCTCTGTTAATGCAATTTAGGATTGTGTTGACTTTTTTTGGCTGCCGCCACACTCTGCTGGTTCATATTTATCTGGTTATCCACTCAGACTCCAAAATCCTCCTCACAGTCACTGCTATTAAGCCTGGTTTCACCAGTCTATATGCTGCACCTTTGGCTTTTCTTACCTAACTGTAGGACTTCACTTTTCTCTACATGAATTTCATTTTGTTAGATAGGACCCAGTGTTCAAGTCCTGTCAAGATCCTCCTGGATTTTGGCCTATCTTCTAAGGTGTTAGCTATTCCTGTCAGCTTAGTATCACCTGCAAATTTGGTAAGTTCCCCTTTTAATTCTCTCATTTCCACTCAACTTGTATTTGCTGTTCGATTTTTATTGCCAATGTGTAGGACAGAGCATTATTAGTTAAAAATTGGAGTTTGCAATTGCATGACCATTCTGACACATAAACAAGGTCACTTGTAGGGCAGCAGCATTGTAAGTGGTGACTAAATAAATTTACATCATCAGTGAAGAGGATGCTGCTGCTTTTTTTTAAATAAGTTTTTCTTATTTTAATTTCAAAACAAACACAACACATACAATCTTCCTTTCCTTACATACTATATAAAGTGTATCAGTTGGTTACAAAAGACTTTCGTGAATCTCTTCCACAGTCAATCAAGCATAATTCATATTAACTCAAGTATTTTAACTCAGATATTTATACATGTTACCATCATCATACCTCCATTTTCATTTGACTATAATTGTTTAAACGTCCTTCATCATAAAATATACCAAGATTTAATACATAACACACACTGGCATTTCATTTACTATTTCTAAAATCCTCCAATGACACTAAATCCTTATATCCTATTCTAGCTAAACATCCATAATGTTTAAAACAAAGTTTTCTATCCTTCTTTCTAAATCATTGTTTACATTTACATCTCATTTCCTTATATTGTATCCATACATATGCATATGCATATACAATTGAATTGAATTGAATTTTATTATTGTATGCCGCCCTTCTCCGGGAGGGACTCAGGGCGGCGAACAACTCAAAAGGGGAAAAGGGGAATATAGAACAGAATACAAGTAATTAAAGTAGCCAAGAATCACACACCATACATGTCGAGAGGGGAGGGGAACTCATCAACCCCAGGCCTGCCGGCAAAGCCAGGTTTTTTTTTTTAATTAAATGTTTTTTAATTTTAGTTTAAACGGGTACAGCATCTTTCTTAATATATCAATCAATTACAGATAAGTTTTGGTACATCTCCTCCACAGTCAACCAACATAACTCATATTACTCAAGCATTATTAATATACCATTTTCATTTAACTGTAATTATTATTTAGAAATATTGGTAGGAGTAATAATCTTAAACAATACCTACCCACACCGATGGGAAGGGAGAACAATCAAAAAAAAAAGAGAGAGAGAAAAAAGGACAAATAGAATAAAAATTAAAATAAAGATAGTAGATAATACAAAAAAAGACAAAAAACGACAATCAGGAAACAAAACAAAACACAGGTGTCTATTATGAAAGAAAAAGAAGTATATCAACTGTTAACAACATGTTGTTGGTGCTTCTCTTCCGTGAATTCATATTAATTCAAATATCTTAACTCGAATATTTACCATATCAGCATCATTATACCTCCAGTTTTAATTATTATGGTTATTTAAACATCCTTCATCCTTAGCTATGCTAAAGAATAATCCATAACACATGCTGGCAATTCATTTACCTTATTTGTAAAATCCTCTATTATCATCAAATCCCATATCCTATTTTAGCTAAACATCCATAATATTCAGTATATCATATATCATAACATTTTCCCAGTATTGATTAGCATTTAATTGTATGCATTTTATTTAGTTTTTTAATAGTGATAATTATTGTAGTTAATACTCTTTATGTATAATCTAAGGTGTTTTCTCATATCCAATTGTTAGTTATCATTCAACTCCACATTATATACATTACTATCAATATCAATTATTATTCAGCAATATCTGTTACAAGAAAAAGCATTAGGTTTAACTAGTTTTCAATTGTATTCATCAATCTATCAGCCAGTTCCAAATTATATATATTGCTATCCATATCAGTCATTATTCAGCTATATCTATTACAATTGAAGTAATCCGATTAGCTAATTTTAGGTTGTATTCTCCCATCTGTCAGCCTGTGTCCCTCCAACAACGAGATTTCCTCAGTCCAATAGCCATCGTTGGATAAATTACCAACTGTTTCCATAAGTAAATCCAAACAAAAATATTTCGCACCTTTGGATTCTGAATGTCGGTGATGAAATAATAATGTTGTCCTAGGCTTATAAAATTTCCCAAATTAACTTAATTCTCAAGGGTGGATTTTCCATTCATCCTGCACTCTGTCTCTTTAAATGAGTCGTCTTTATAGCTCCCCCACTCCTCTCTTCCTCTGAGATAGACCAGACACCATTTCTCACATTTTCCATTTGTGTTTCAGGAACATTTAAGCATTCACGATCTCAGTTTTAACTTCATATTTTAGAATCAGTTGATCCAGTTTTCTTTCCAGTTTTGGTAAGAATCAAAGAGTCCTCTACCACACAGAGAAAAGAGCCTGAAATGAAATCTTTAGAGGTATTTGGGGACGCCATGATGTGTTTGTAGTTAAAAATTAGAAGCTCTCTTTTTTTTCCCCACAGGCTTCGAAGCACTTTTTTTTAGTCTCTTACAGGCTGTCAATCTATCTAGTTGTAAACAGAACTAGGTAGTAAAGTAATAAAAATGTCGAATCGTGACGGGCTAATTAGTAGGAGATAAGTTTTACGATCCACTTAGGGAAGATTCAGAGGGGGTAGGATGTCGCGGAGTTTCTTGAAGCATTTAAGAAGTAAAGTAACCACCAGTCATAAATCCATTAGAAAAGCCAATTCGCCGCTAAATCTTCCTGTTCTTTGGTTTCAGTTAGCTTAATTTTTTAAACACGAACAGTCTCTCTTGGATAATAAAATCAGCTTACCAGATGACATCACTTCTTCCATTCTTAGGGGCAACCTGCAGTTTCAGTTAGCACGCAGCTAATCCAAAAGGAATGGCACGAGGAGTTAATACCCCCCCCAGAGATTTGCGGATATCTCTGGGGGTCCTGGGTCTCTCCCCACCTTCACTGTCGTCTACGGGACAGCTAGAGTTCAAGAATCCGTCCAAAAATCCTTCGGTATAGAGGAATTTCAGGAAGTAGCCTGAAACTCCATCTTCTCACCTGCTAAGCCCCGCCTTCTTCCCACCGGCAAAGCCAGGTTTTGACGGCTTTTCGGAAGGCCCTGGAGAGAGGTGAGGGTCCGAATCCCTGCGGGGAGTTCGTTCCAGAGGGCCGGAGCTGCCCACAGAGAATGCCCTCCCCCGGGTAGTAGCCAGGTGGCATTGGCTGGTAGACGGAACCCGGAGGAGGCCAACCTTGTGTGATCTAATGGGTCTTGGGAGGTAATTGGCAGCAGGCGGTCTCTCAAGTACCCAGATCCAATACCATGAAGGGCTTTATAAGTTACGACTAGCACTTTGAAGCATAGCCGGAGACTAATCGGTACCAGTGCAGTTCGCGGAGGAAAGGTGTAACGTGGGTGTACCGAGGTGCACCCACAATCGCTCGCGGGCGGCTGCATTCTGGACGAGTTGAGTCTCCAAATACTCTTCAAGGGCTGCCCCATGTAGAGCGCATTGCAGTATCCCAGTCTTGAGTCACGAGGGCATGAGTGACTGTTGCGAGTGCCTTCCGGTTCAGGTAGGGACGCAACTGGTGCACCAGGCAAACCTGGGCAAATGCCCCCCCTTGTCACAGCCGACAAAATGGTGTTCTAAGGGTCAGCTGTGGGTCCAGGAGGACTCCCAAGTTGCGAGCCCCTGTCTGAGGGGTGTAAATTTTCACCCCCCAGCCTGAGTGATGGAATATTGACCAAATTCTTGGGAGGGAAACACAACAGCCACTCGGTCTTGTCTGGATTGAGCACAAGCTTGTTAACCCCCATCCAGACCCTGACAGCCTCCAGGCACTGGCACATCATGTCAACTGCTTCACTGAGTTGGCACGGGGCAGACAGATACAACTGTGTATCGTCCGCGTATTGATGGTATTTTATCCCGTGCCGTCGAATGATCTCACCCAGTGGCTTCATGTAGAATTAAACAGGAGGGGGATAGGACCGAACCCTGAGGAACCCCATATTTCAGGGGCCTAGGGGTCGACCTCTCCCCCCCAACCAACACCGACTGCGACCTGTCCGAGAGGTATGAGGAGAACCACCAAAAAACGGTGCCTCCCACCCCCACCTCTCGCAACCGTCACAGAAGGATACCATGGTCGATGGTATCGAAGGGCCGCTGAGAGGTCGAGAAGCACTAGGATGAGGAAATGACCTCCATCCCTGGCTCTCCAGAGATCATCGGTCAGTGCGACCAAAGCGGTTTCCGTGCTGTAGCCAGGCCTGAATCCAGACTGAAAGGGAGTCTAGATAATCGGCTTCATCCAAGGACCGCCGGAGTTGAGAGGCCACCACTTTCTCGACAACCTTCCCAATGAAGGGGAGGTTGGAGACTGGACGGTAGTTGTTCAAACTGGCTGGGTCCAGCGATGGCTTCTTCAGGAGGGTCTCACCACCGCTTCCTTCAATGCCGGTGGGAAGAAGCCCTCCCAAAGAGAGCATTCACCATCGCCTGGATCCAGCCCCGCGTCACCTCCCTGCTGTTCGCGACCAGCCAGGAGGGGCACAGGTCCAGTAGACATGTGGCAGCACTCACCGGCTCCCATGGCCTTGTCCACTTCATCAGAGCAACAGGTTGAAAGTCAGTCCAGAGATGTCGTTCAAGACCTTCCTCCGGTACCTTGGCTGGCTCTGCGCAATTGGAGTCCAGGTCCATCCGAAGCCGAGCAACTTTGTCCGCGAGGAACTGGACATATTCCTCTGCTCTATGCATATGTTATTATCACTATCCCTCCTTTATTTGACTATATCCTGCATCATATCATTTTTGCCCCTAGTAATCAAGACTTAACTGAATCTAACTTAATTCTTTTATTATTATTATTATTATTATATTATTATTTATATTATTATTATACAATTGTATCACAGGCGCCAGTTGTTTCACCAGATTGGCATTGGCATTGGCTATTTGAGAGACCGCCTTCTGCCAATTACCTCCCTGCGTCCCATAAGATCGCATAGAGTTGGCCTCCTCCGTATTCCATCCGCCAGTCAGTGCCGACTGGCGACTACTCGAGGGAGAGCCTTCTCTGTTGCGGCTCCGACACTATGGAACAATCTCCCCGTGGAGATTCGTACCCTCACCACCGTCCAGGCCTTCCGTACAGCCCTCAAGAACTGGCTAACCCGTCAGGCCTGGGGATAATCTATTTCGCCCCTCCCGAATGCTGAGTGAATGTTGAGTTTTATTGTCTAATTACTTTGTGCACATTTCTTTTTTTGTATTGTCCCTACACTCCCCTTCCTTTTTTGATTGTAAGCCGCCCTGAGTCCCCTCAGGGAAAAAGGGCGGCCTATAAATAAACTATAAATAAACTACAAACAAACAAACTAGTCGGTGCCCCACCCAGGGGCCTAGGACGTCGTAACGTATTTTCTTAATATGCGTGCAGATCCAAGCAGTGCGGCTTTTGCATTTGACTGATGGTGATTTTGTCAATTTTAACTGTTTTTAAATGTAATTCCAGTGCTTTTGGAATAGCACCCAGTGTGCCAATTACCACTGGAATTACCACTGCTGGTTTGTGCCATAGTCGTTGAATTTCGATTTTTAAGTCCTGGTATCTTGTGATTTTTTCATGTTCCTTCTCGGCGACCCTGCTATCACCTGGTATTGCGATGTCTATGATTGTGACCTTATTTTTCTCAACCAGTGTGAGTCTGGTGTATTATGCGCCAGTATTTTGTCGGTTTGTATACGGAAATCCCACAAGATCTTGACCATCTGATTTTCTGTGACTTTTTCAGCTGATGTTCCCACCAGTTTGTTGCTGTTTTAATATTATAATTTTTGCACAAATTCCAATGGATCATTTGTGCTACTGAATTGTGCCGCAATTTATAATCAGTCTGCGCGATTTTTTTACAGCAGCTGAGTATGTGATCAACAGTTTCATCAGCTTCTTTGCAAAGTCTGCATTTGGCATCATCAGAGGATTTTTCGATTTTGGCCTTAATGGCATTTGTGCAGATAGCTTGTTCTTGCGCAGCCAGGATTAGTGACTCTGTTTCTTTCTTTAATGAACCTGTTGTTAACCATAACCAGTTTGTTCACTGTCCACTTTATCTTTATTTTTTCCAGAAATTGGCCATGCAGTGCTTTGTTCTGCCAACTCTCCATTCTTGATTTTATCAAATCTTTTCTGTATTCTTGTTTCGTCTGTTGGGCCTTCAGTAGATTTTTGTTCTTTACTTCGATTAATAGATGTTCTTGACTTTCTTTTAAATAATCAGCCAGTGCATGTTTTTCTTCTTCAACTGTTTGCTTCACTTGTAATAATCCTCTGCCACCTGATTTTCGGGGCAGGTACAGTCTATCAGTATCACCACGTGGATGTAAACTGTAGTGCATTGTCATTAGTTTCCTGGTTTTTTCGGTCCAAAGGTCCAAATCAGCTTGTGTCCAGTTAACTATACCAGCTGTGTACCTTATAACTGGTATTGCCCAGGTATTTATGGCCTTGATTGTATTTCCACCATTCAATTTAGATTTCAAAATTTTCCTAACTCTGTTGGTGTACTCTCGCCTGACAATAGTTTTTACTTCTCCATGCTTGATGTTATCCAACTGCAGAATGCCTAAGTATTGTAGGCTTCATTTTCTTTGCATTTAATTAATTGGCCATTGGGCATTGTCAATTCCCTCACATGCAGTGATTTTGCCCCTTTTTATGGATACAGTGGCGCAATTTTCCATGCCAAACTGCATTGAAATATCGGTGCTGAATACTCGAACTGTGTTTGTCAATGATTGGATTTCTATTTCTGACTTTCCATAGAGTTTCAAATCATCCATATATAGTAAATGCGAAAAATTTTCAGCTTCTTTGGCTGTTTGGTAGCCTAATTTCATTTTTTAAAGATTACTGATAGTGGGATCATTGCGATGATGAAGAGAAGAGGTGAAAGTGAATCACCCTGGAAAATTCCTCGCTTGATATTAACCATTCCGTAGATCTCATTCCCTACTGCCAACTCAGTTCTCCATTGTTTCATCGCCTTTTCAGTAAAGGATGTAATATTTTTGCTAATGCCAGTTGTTTCTAAGCATTTTATGATCCAACTATGTGGCAATGAGTCAAATGCCTTTTTGTAATCAATCCAGACCATATCAAGTTCATTTTTCTGTTCTTACAATTTTCTAATATCATTTTATCAATTAGGAGCTGATCTTTTGTGCCCCTGCTCCTTCTTTTGTTGCCTTTTTGCTCTACTTGGCAAGATGTTGTTTGTTTCCAATAATCCATCATGTTATCTGCAATAATGCCTGTGAGTAATTTGAAGGTTGTTGGCAAGCATGTTATTGGTCTGTAGTTTCAGGTGTTGTTCCTTTAGTTGTATCTTTCTGAATCAAGTATGTTTTTCCAGTTGTCAACCATTCATCAATTTGGCCCTTTTGTAAAATTTCATTCAGTTGCCTGGCCATATTGCATGTAAACTGGTCAGATATTTGAGCCAGAAACCATGTAATTGGTCCTTTCCAAGTGATGTCCAATTCTTTACCTTTTTTACTCGATTTTTGACCATCTCAGTTGTTATTTCTAATACTTGCATTTGTTTGTTGCCAATGCTTTTCTCAAGGCAAGTATCCACTTTGCTTCTTTATTGTAGTCCTTCTGCATTTTCCCACAATTCTTTCCAGAATTCAACTGTGGCCTGCTTTTCTGGTTTTTCACTTTTGGTGTCACCATTCACATTAAGACTTTGATAAAAACGCCGGTGGTCTGATCGAAATTGCTGATTTTGTTTATATTGGATGATAAGTGCTCATATCTTTCAATTTTCTAGCTGTTGCTGTTATCCACTGTTTTACAATCTCTACAGCTTCATTGATGTTTCTTGTATCCAATCTATATCTTCTGATTAGCCAATCTATGGTTTTGTTGTTTTTAAGCCGTTGCTCATGCATGTTCTTTAAGTTACTAGCATCTGCCCCTAATTTTTTGACTTTTTGTTCTAATCGGATTTTCCACTTTGGCTTTGATGTTTTTTCTGTTGTGTGACTAGGTACTTTGATTTAATGCCTAGTTCATTAGTGACTATTACAGCTGCGCTGTACATTAACTGGTTTGTTTCCAAGATGGATCCCGATTCAATTGTTGAAAACACTGCATTAACCATTTTCATGATAGGGGCCAAAATTTTCTTAGGCACAGTTTTTAGTGATGGTAAACATTGCCTTTCCTCATTAAGCAGAAAATGCTCCATGATCTTATCCTTAAATTCTTTTTCTTTTTGAGTTAGCTCATCAGTTGGTTCAGTGATAACTGGTTCTAGTGATGGTGGTATTATTTCCTCCCTGAGAGCTTCTTCTGGGAGTTCTACTATAATGTCTTTAGTTGTGTGTTGAATATCAGTTATTTCCGCTTGTGATATTGTTTTTTTGGTTTGCAATTGCCTGAATTTCCTCAAGTTCAACTTCACTAAATACTTTATTCCGTATAATAAATCGCCTTTGATCTGCTAGTCGTTGTTCACTAACATTTGAATTTGGATATTGTTCTTTCCATAATTCATACATTCGCTTTAAATAACCTCTTTTTTCTGGCTCTGAGTTGTAGTAACAGGCCATTATGGCACGGTTTTCATCTGCACTATATTTTTGTCGTTTTGTTGGCTGGTCCACTTGTAGCCCACTTGTCGACAGATGTCCAGGGACCCCAACATCCGCCACGGCCCTTGTTAACCCGCGCGACGACCGATGCGGTATAAAATTTTTATTCATTTCTTTCACCATATTGTATGGGTTGGCGGGATATTTTATGGGGCCAGTTGCCAACCTGACCCTAACCCTCCTCCTTTTTCATCCGGGCTTGGGACTGGCAACGGCGGAGTTGTTGTTGTTGTTGTTGTTGTTGTTGTTGTTATTATTATTATTATTATTATTATTATTATCCTTTATATATAATCCAAAAGGGTTTCTAATCTTCCTTTCATGGGTGCCATTCAATATTCATATCCAGTTATTACTTATCATAACACTACACATTGTATACATTATTATCATTATCAATTATTTATTTAACTATATCTATTATCACCAAATTTCACTAAGTTTAGCTAGTTTTAAATTATACTCTTCCATCTATCAACCAGTATCGTTCCAACAACAAACCGTGTCATCAAGGTGGCGCAGTGGTTAATGCAGCACTGCAGGCTACTGCTAGATCAGCAGGTCAGCGTTCAAATCTCACCGGCTCAGGGTTGACTCAGCCTTCCATCCTTCCGAGGTGGGTAAAATGAGGACCCAGATTGTTGGGGGCAATATGCTGACTCTCTGTAAACCGCTCTTAGGAGAGGCCCCTGAAAGGCTATGAAGCGTATATAAGTCTACTGCTATTGCTATTGCTATCTCTTTTGCCATTTGTGGCATCAGTCCTCTGATCATCTCCTTAATCAGCTTTGTATGGACTCCTCTTAGCAACTCTTGCTTATAAGATCTCTCATATAATTTCGATGCCCTTCTTCTGTTTCCTTAATCTGCTTATCTTTGATTGTCGGTGGTGTTATCAAAACTATTGCTAATAAGGTTTGTCTCTTGAGTCCATAAATTCTTTTATTTTCCCTCTTCTGTATCTTCCCATCTGGGGTAAGTTTCCCCTCCATTTAATTCCTCTTTCAGTATTTCACTCTTTCCATTTTCAGAAACAACCAATCACCATAAGTATCAGCAATTATAATTTCTTTATATTCATTTCCTCTTCGATTTTTTGGATTTTAACCGCCACATTTATTATTTATTTATTTATTTATTATTTATTTATTTATTATTTATTTATTTATTTATTTATTAATTAAATCTATATGCCGCCCAATCCCGAAGGACTCCAGGCAGCTTACAAAAAAGAGAAAAAAAAGACACACAACGAACACATAACGAAAGAAACGGTTTAAAATAGCAACACCTCATACATTCATTCTAATCGGGGTTGGACCTCAACAATGAGGTCAACAGTCCCAGGCCTACTGGAACAGCCAAGTTTTTACAGCTTTCTTGAAGGCCATGAGAGTGGGTATGGTCCGGATCTCTGGGGGTAGCTGATTCCAAAGAGGCTCGACAAGCTCCGGCTTCCTCCTGCTGCTGTTGCTGCTGCTGCTGCCGTTGTCCCATTTCCTCTTGTTGCTGGCCGCCGCCGAAATCACATGGGGAGCCGAGGCCACGGCGGCCGGAGAAGGCCCCGTGGCAGCGTTGCCCAAAGAAGCAGAGGTGGAAGAAAGCCATGCACGGAATTCAGTGCATGCTGCCAAGCCGGCAATGCCTCGCTCAGCTCCTTCCAGCCGTCGCCTCCCTCACGGAGCGGGGGGGCCTCTCTGCGTGGCAGAGCAAGGAGGAAGCTTCATTCCCCTTCATTCCAGGTTGCTTGCATGCTGCTGCTCCCGCCGTGGGCTGCAAAGATTCTGCCCTTACCTATCTCAAGTTGGCGCCGGTCACGTGACAGATTTGATGAGCATCTTCAACTTTTTCCGTTGTATTTTACTCTTAGATGCACTAAGTAATCCAACGTCTTCTCTATCCTCTTAGTTGTATTTGATAATTTCTGTATTTCTGAGAATATCTTTTGCAGATTTAAAACATCTTTCTGATGCTGAAATTGCACCATGATTTCCAGCTGACAAACTGCTACCCTATCTTAGAAGGTTTTAGTAGAATTAAGCATCACAATAACATTCACCCCTCTCTGGCCAAGAATCTACTTCAAAGGAACAATCTGTGTGCCTTTCTTCTTCTTCTTATCACTCTATAAAACAAGCTGTGAGTCTTTGAAGTGCCAAGCCAGGATAATGAGTGAAAAAAGTGTTTCGTTTCCAATACACAAACAGCCTAGCTTTCGAGTAGCAACACTATAATGTTAGAATGTTACCACTTCTTTGTTTCTTTTTTGTATCTCTTTGTATTTCAAGTTTTAAAAAAAGGTCCAATTCTTAATGAGTTAGAAAAAAAACACCCACAGTAATGAAAGAGGAAAGTTTTAGTCCATATATTACGAAGAATAGTCAAAGAAAAAAAATAGAAAAAGGAAACTTAATCCGTTCGTTTTAAAAGGCTTGCATAAATTCCATCCGTAAAGATAGCATTTAAAAAGTAACTGTTCAAAACCAGTCCAAATTTAATTCCGCCGCTTATTTCTTCTGTTCTCCAATTTAAATTAGTTTTATTTTATTTTTGTAGGGAGTCACTTTTAAAACAGCAAAAATTCATCACCAGCTGAAAACAATTTCTCTTTCTGTATCCTTCCATTTTGGAGCCGCCCAGACCTCATCAGCTATTTGGCTGGATTTTTTGTCACCGGCTTGAAGAGCTTCTCTTGGATCAATCAGAGACTTTGCGATGTCCCTGTGATCAGCAAGATGTATTCTTCCTGTTTGCCATCTCTACAGGATGGTTTAGGTCTGTTTAGACCATCAGAGACAAAAGTGTTGACTGCGATCTCAGAGCATTGAGATTGCACGCCCTGTCATCACGACTTTGGCTCCTCCCCATCATGACGTTGCTGCTTTTAATATGATTGCATAGGTAGTTGATGTACAGCAGAAAGAGTGTGGGTCCTAAAACGCTGCCTTGGGGGACACCACTGTTAACAGGTGCTGGATTTGATTGGGCCCTCCCTATTTTGACTATTTGTTGCCTGTTTAACAGGAACTTTGCTATCAACTTGTGTCAGGATTTGGAGATTCCATAAGAACTTAGTTTCAACAATAGTTTGTCGTGCACCGCTGAATCAAAGGCTGTGCAGAAGTCTATGTATGTTGTATCTATTGCTTTACCCTGGTCAAGATGTGTGGGCCAAATGTTTCTGCAGTATACGAGTTGCAGATTACATGACCATTTTTTCCTGAAACCAGCTACTTGTTAGAATTATGTGGGAATACGAATAAGGGATCTAATTAAGTTTTGAAACCTAAAACCAGATACTTCTCACTTGCATTCAAACTAAAGCTTGATGTGTTCTTTATGAAACCCCGGCTTAGCATTATGTATGACTATAATCAACATCAGATTGGATGAGCCAAGAAAATCTTACTGATCTTATTTGCCTTCTTCCATCTTTTCAATTAAAGAGAAGAAATTTGTTGAGGAAAGGAATCAGATGTTGCTGAAGTAGGAGAACCTTTCCCATTTCAAGTTGAGTAGTGTTCTCCTTCTTCCCCACAATGCTGACCATCCACCAATATCTGGGGTGGATGAAGGAGAAGGAGAATTAATTACAGACTCATTAGCTATGCCATTTCTAGTTCAGCCATCCCACTAATTGAAGTGAATAACAATGTTATAGATTTCTGACCCATGTCTTCTCCTTCAAGCCACCTTCTGAACATGGCGACTTGCAGTTCTCCCTCAGCTACAATGACTACCTGGCCCGGCTTACAGTGGTGGTTCTGAGAGCACGAGGTTTAAAGCTCCAGAATGAGAGAAACAGCACTGGTCAGTATGGGGGGAGGGAAGCTCTACAACTATTTTGCTTTGTTTCTTTTCTTCATCTAAATCTAATTTGTAAGAATAATGAGGGTCTTCTGTATTTTGGATGATAAACTGTAATCACCAACTGGAAAATTGACCACACTGGCACCTTCATTCTTCAACTGTGAGAGGAAAGCAGGAAACTTTAAATTAAATTAAATCAAATGTTTGAATATATGTATATTCCACATCTCAGTTGGGTCTAAATTGCTACCCTCTCTGGATTACCAAACTCCAGAAAACCACATGGCAGGATTGAGATATGTTTCTTCTTTCTCTTTGCTTTCATCCACTGGCCATCCAGAATTTTACAGCAGCCTACATTAGACTAAGTAATTCTTCTGTGTACAGAACATTAGCCCAAAATTCCTGTTTCAAAAACTGTTTATTCTCAATATCAAACAATTTTATCCCCATTGGGGACTCAATGTTGAATGTCCTCTAAATAGTTTTAGAGATTTCAATATTTGCTTAATATTCTATCTGTATTTGACATCTCACAATATTACATTGCAGTATTTAACATTTGCTATTTATCAATTGGTGTATAAACTTATGCTACAATACTCCAGTCTATTAAAAATTGGACAAATGGTGATTTATGAGGGCACTAATAATCCTCCAATTTTACATACCCCTAATCCTCTTTCCCATGGCACCCCAAGTAGGGAATGTATTGAGGCATTATAAAGAAAGGGCTACTGATTGTGGTCAAAAAAAAGTCAAACTGACAAATGCAGGAGTGCAATCAAAACTCTTTTTATGTGTATTGCATGTATGATGCAGATAAGAGAGTCGGGGCATTAATCACATCATAGTGGTAACCAACTTGATTTTGACACTTACAGTGCTAATTTCCCCTGCCTACCTAAATGCTTATGCTGTGAACAAACTATCTCAACTACAGGTGACCTCCCTGCCTCAGAACCCCTTTCCAAGACCTTCTGAAAGCTTCTCCAAGGTCAGATAGCTGGTGTTTTGTGAGTCAACAAATCACTGCTTTCTGGTGCCATGATTTTTGGGTCTTGGCTTTCCCTTGCAGTCATAAAAGGATCTCTAGGAGGTTTGACACATTTATTTAGCTTAGCAAAATAAAACAAATATTAACCATTTCAGTTCCAGAGACCTTTCTACCATGTTCTTATAGGTTTTGGAGGCTAAACAGAAAAAAAAGAATGAAAATGAATGAAATGTATATTCCTACCCCACTATATAGCTGGGGTGGGAATAGATCGCACTCACAATGTCTGACTGAATTTAAATCATATAAAATAGCATTGGAAGGAACTATGCATTTTGGCTTTCTGATAAGGCATCAAAAGATGATAAACTCAAACAATTCAACTTTAGAGTCAGCTGCCAGACTTTTCTATTAGATGTTTGAGCAGCATGCATTGAATATTGACCAAACTCTGTTTTAAATATACCCATATCTACTTTACAACAAGATCAAATTTCTCATTATCCATGCTTATGTTCCAGATAATTTGGAGTATTGTTGCAGGTGCAATCCATAAAATTAAAGTGAAATTATATTTTGTATGACATTCTTCCAAAGTGCCATTCTGGATGTTGTGCTTGAGTATCATTTTCTTCTCCATGTTTCCAACCTCATCCTTTTGTTCTAGGGGTGTGTGTCAGAGTGTCACTAATGAACCACAACCAGCTCATCAAAAGCAAAAGGACCACAGTAATCATTGGATCCTCCAATCCATTATACAATGAAACTTTTAGCTTCAAGGTGGATCAGCTGCAGCTGGACGCAACCAGTCTGAGCTTGTCTGTTATCCCAGGGGATGGTAAGCAGCCCACGATGCTACTCTCAGGGGTCTTGGAGATCCTCGTTAAGTTTCCACCATGATCTTTGTTTAATCCTCATGATTTTTGTGGCTTTGTTTAGAGACCTCCTCCCTGGGCTGTGTGATTGTGGGGCCCTTCATGTACACCCGGGGAAAGGAACTCGAACATTGGAATGAGATGATCAGTAAACCCAAGGAGCTGGTGAAAAGATGGCACGCTCTGTCACTTAGCAGCTGAAAACTCTCACAAGAGAGCTTCTGTCTCCGCAGTGGCTCCATTCTGATTCAGTTCATCACAGAAGTTCTGAGTCCCAGGGATCAAAGACAAGGGACAACCTTTCTCAAAGAGGCTGGATCACATGCTAGTAGATTATCTCAGATGACCTACTGAATGAAAACAAGAAGCCTGTTTGATCCTTAAACAGAGAAACATCTGCTGGACACCTTGCTACTTTTATCATAACTGATATTTGATGGCCTTTACACCAAAGCTCTGTAAATTAGTAGTATAATACACCCCTAAGTATAATTCATAGCTGAAATCAAGGGGTTTAAGATTACTTATGTAAGGGCAGTTTTATTTTAAACCCCAGAAAAATTACAGTGTACTTGCCGACAAATTACAGACAACCTTTCAAAGAACTATTCTAAAATAATACTGCAGCATTCCTGTTGAAAACATAACTATTGAACCAAATGAAATAAATACTCTTAGTTCATTTTAGTCATGTGTTTATTTAGTCCTAACTCAGAGCAGTGGCTCAGTGTGGTTATGATAGTGAGGACGCTGGGCTTGTTGGCTGGAAAACTGGCAGTCCTGGTTGGAGATCTGAGCTGCACGCAACAAGGTGAGCTCCCTTTCCTTGCTCAGCTCCTGCCAAGCTAGCAGTTTAAAAGCATTGAAATGCAAGTAGATAAATAGGTATCACTTGACTAGAAAAGGTAATAGCACTCTGTGATGTCATGCTGGCAACATGACCTCGGAAATGTCCTCGGACAGTGCTGTGGCTCAATGGCCTTGAAACAGAGATGAGCATTGCCCCCTAGACTCAGCAATAGCTAATTGAGTAAAATCTTCCCCTCTCCCATGGAAATTTGCTGTCTAAAATATTCTACAACTTATTATTGTTCTTCTTGGGAACAGACTTGTAAGATCTCATATAGGAGTTCAGTGATTATCAATAAAGAATTGAATCACCATGCAGAGTCAGAAAGAAATAAGGGTCGGCTAGCTATTTTAGTGAGCATAAATATTCTAGCTATCTCCATGATGAAGAATGATTGCAGGAATTGGGTTTGTCTAGTTTATGGAAAAAAATAGCAGGGATGATATCAGTCGAAAAGGGGGGTCAACCTCTTCTCCAAAGCACCTCAAGACTGAACAAAAAGCAATGGATGGAAACTAGTCAAAGAGAGAATCAACCTAGAAATAAGGATAATTTTCCTGACAGTGAGGACAACTAATCAGTGGAACAATTTGCCTTCAGAGTTGTGGGTGCTCCATCACTGGAGGTTTTGAAGAAGAGATTGGACATTTGTTTTCTAAAATGGTAGAGTTTCCTGCTTGAGAAGGGGTTGGATTAGAAGACTTTTAAGGCCCCTTCCAACTCTCTTATTCTGAAATTTCCATGGACTTCCCTGCTTACTATCGACCATAGAAGTGGGTATTCAGATTTCCATAATGGAGTTCTCAGAAAATTTGATTCTGCCATTAAAAGAGAGTTTAATCTTTTAGTCCTTTCAATAAGGGAGGGACAATTGAACTCCAAGAGCTATTTCTCTCTTCTTAGCAACAATTCACAAATTATTTGCCTCCAATTTGGCAGAAAACTGGCAGATAAGCATAATCTGATCTATGGGATGACGACTGTAATGTCTGCATTATTGGAACTGTTTCCTGTTGTGTGAAGACTTTTTCCATTCTCATGCTGACTGACAGTTTGGCAAAATTCTGTGTTGATAAGGGAAGTCTTTTAGCTACTACATGATTCTTGAAGAATCAAATTATAAACCTCTACACCAGGGGTGTCCAAACTTGGCAACTTTAAGACTGGTGCCTTCAACTTGCAGAATTCCCTGGCTGGTTCTCAAAAAAAAAAAGAACCTCACATTTTAAATGTGAGATTCAGTTCAATCTTGGTAATTCTACTTTGATCCTTTTGCTATGGTAACGAATAGCACGTCCATTATTTAAGAAACTTGGGGGGGGGAGTATCAAATTATTTCAGAAACTCCTCTGAGAGTCAACCTGTGATCTTTTGTAGCTATTAATTTATTCATTAGCTCGACAGCTCTTGAGCAAAGGAAAAGGATAATCAGGAAATTAATTGAAACAGGAAAGTTTTTTTGTTTTGCCAGAACAGGATACAGTATTAATGAGACCGATGCTCATTTGCAAAAACACAGGATTTTACTTTTTGCTGCATAATTATGATTAAAGGAGTTCTGGTAAAGCACCAACATGCCCTCCACTGGGTGACTAATAAAGACTTTGCACATCATGGTGAACTCCTTTGTCTCATTTTGGCTTAGCTCCTGTCGTGGGAATCCAGGCTCTGTGGTATGTGGACTATATTGTGATGTTCATTCACCCATGATTGAGGATAAGCTTCTCAATGTCAGATACTACTATGTGTCAATGCACATTGACACACCTTTGTGGCTAATGCTGGAAGACTACCATCCAGTTCAGGCTGGGTCAAATTCTTGCAAACCTGGTTAGCTGAGGATTGCTACAGTATTGGCAGCCATAATGTGGTTTTAGCTCATGCACTCGCCTTGTTTTGTAAACCGTGAATAGGGTGATGTGTGAACCTAGATCATTATGCTTTTTGTGAACAAATTATGATCAAGCAAATGAAGACTGAACATAAAAATTCTGTGCTGTGTTCTGACTGATCTATAGCAAAAGAACATGTATATGAAATGTCTTTTTGAGCGACAACTTGTATAGTTTGATAATCTGTCCAATATTGTATTTTGTTAAAATAAGTATTGCAAAGCCTGGGAAACTCCCGCTGTCCCTGTCATATGGGCATTGTGGGTCCTCATCTTAAATCCGGAGGTGAGGAAGTTTACAATCTTGGCTCCTTTAAGAGCTATAGATTTCTAACTCCCAGAATTCTCATGACTTGAAAGTCATGACTGGCTGGGGAATTCTGGAAGTTGAAGTCTACAGGTCTTATGCACAGCTGTCTTAAATAAAGGGCATTTGCATCCCCCCCACACCTTCTCAAAGGCCCATTCGTCACAGTTTTCAAAGTACACAATTGAGTTAGGTACAAGGAGCTCCAGGAAGGTTAAGACAAGCCCCCAAAATTTCCCTGCCTGCGTAGGAAGCCACTCAAGTAGTGAAAATTGCTATTGTAAATACTTGGAGAAGACAAGCAATTGCTTTGCTGATTGCAAGAATAAAGCTGTCTCTCCATCTTGGGCTGTGCTTTGGCTGAAGGAGCAGCAGAGCTACTCAAGGGAAGCCGAGAGTCCAGTTGCTGCACTCCCAAGACAGTGTGATGCCTGTAGCTCTGGACCTCTTTGAGGGAAGAAGAGTCTTCTGTCCTGGATGGGGAACCTGCAGCTCTCCAGATGTTGCCCAGCTAAACTCCCCAGCCCCCTGCACCACTAGCAGCCCCAAAAGAAGAGATTATTTTTGATCAGGGTTGAATTGTGGGGCACTCTGAGCTCAGTGGTTTTTTTTGCAGACCTTTCATGACCCAACTAGGCAACACCATCAGTGCTAGAAGGGAATGGAAAAAAAGGAAATGTAAAATGTATTTATAGGCCGCCCTTTTCCCTGGGGGGACTCAGGGCGGCTTACAACTTATGAGGAAGGGGATACAAACAATGACATATAAAACAATACATAATTAAAAATAGAAACAACATTCACTATTCGGGTGGGGACAGATTACAATCTTTAACCCCAGGCCTGACGGGATAGCCAGATCTTGAGGGCTGTGCGGAAGGTCTGGAGGGTGGTGAGGGTACGAATCTCTACGGGGAGATCGTTCCAAAGGGTCGGAGCTACTACTGAAAAGGCCCTCCTCCGTGTAGTTGCCAGTCGACACTGACTGGCGGATGGAACTCGGAGGAGGCCTAATCTGTGTGATCTGATGGGTCGCTCGAGGAGGTAATTGGCAGGAGGCGGTCTCCTCAAGAATGGGTTTGCTCTCTGTTTATATGCAGGTGGCTTACCTAATCAGTGTTAATGGAAGTGTTCTTGATGGTTCCTTGGTTAGGCAGTTGTTTACGGATAGACAGATGGACAGATGTGGGGACCCAGCTGCTCTATGAGCTCGGTGGTTTTCTTGCAGACCTTCATGACTCATCTAAGTAACCATCACCAGTGCTTAGAAGAGAAGTGGGTTTGCTCCCAGTACAGATCAATGTATTTGAAATATTTGGGGAATATTAAAAAAGGCAGAATATTACATTTCCCCAAAAAGAGAAATGGAGAAAATCTTAACCAAGGCAGAAAGTAGTCCAACAGCCTCCGCAGATGCCTGGAGAGAGGGGGATTTTGTGCCCATGAAGGAAGGCTGGGCCAATTTATTCACAAAAAAAGCCACTTTCAGCTCCCAGAGGCTGACAGCTCCAGTGGATGGGATGAAGAAGGACAGGAGGCGGCCTTTCTGGACATAAGAGTAGCATTAACCCATCACTATTGAAACAGCAAAGGACACTAGCGCTCCATGGCACACACCCCCAGGAGCATCTCAAGCACAAAAACACCACCAAATGCCTAAAAGGTCACCTCTGTCCCAACCCCATTTTGTCAGCTGTCCCAGAACTACATGCTGCGGTTGGTTCTTCTCATCAATAATCAAAATCCTTCTTTCAAATCAACCTCCTTTTTATTTCCAGCATCTTTCTTCCAACAGCACCATTTTAAGATTCAGCAAAAAAAAGTAAGAGAATACCTGTCTAAGCTTGATGAATACATATCACTGGACCTGACGGATTACATCCCAGAGTTCCAAAGGAGCTGGCAGATGTCATCTTACAACCACTGTACCACATCTTTCAAAAATCCTGGAGCACCAGGGAACTACCAGAGGACTGGAAAAGAGTTGATCTTCAAAAAGGGGAAAAAACAGATCCAGAAAACTACATACCAATCAATCTTATATCAATACCTGAGAAAATACTGGAAAAGATAATAAAAAAACAGATTTGCCAACACAGGGGTGGGTTCCTGCTGGTTCTACCGGTTCTATAGAAGAGGTTCCACAAATCTACCATGCTGTTTAGAACCGGTTCCAGAACCCTCCCCCTGCCCGTCCACACCATGCTTGCCCTGCCTGCCGCCCATTGATTGGCTGGCTCACCAATCACCCCACCTATCTCTAAGAGCCCTATCTAAACCCACTTACCTTTTTCCTGCTGGCTCTCTATTGCTGCCTGCCAAGGAGGTAAATAAGCTGCAACTAAGCGTGAGGCAGGGGGACAGCGACGGGAGCTTACGTGGTGTGGTCGGTCTCCTAGACCTCCTAGGCGCCGGCCGCAATGCGCAAACTACCGCCCGTTGCCCCGTGCTCAGCAAAGCAAATCCGGGAGGTCCTTTGCTGGTGGCCAGGCGTTCTAGAACCTGGCCACCAGCAAAGGACTTCCCCGGACTTGCTTTGCTGAGCATGGGGTGATGGGTGGTAGTTTGCTCGGGCAGCAGAGAACGGAAGGAGATAGCGTAGCTGAAGATGAAGGATCCTGCAGCCTCCTTCATTCCTTCCCTCAGCGCCCACCAAAGTGTTCCTCCTGCTCGGCTGCCATCTCTGCCACCACGCCCCCTCTGCGTGCCCGCCCGGGCTCCCGCCTGAGCGGTAGTGAGCGATGGTGGTGTGGGGTGGCTGGTGGAAGTGGCTACTGCTCCTGGGCTAGCTGTGGGTTGCGCTGCTCAGCAGGCAGTGCCCCAACTCCCACCACCACCACCGCCACCATTGCGCCACCCCACGTTCCTTTTCTTCCTGTCGCGGCCCCCCTCCATGGAAAACATAGGCATGCCTACACCCCACGCAATTGCTACCCAGAGCAGGACCAAATCCCCTCTCCCAACTGGCCCTTCCTCCTTTGGAAGGCTTCAGAGGGAAGCTTCTGCAGAAGTCCGGGTGAGTGAAAACAAGTTCCTGCCGTTACGAAGTCTCCGATGCTGTAATTTTACGAGCTGTGCATATGCGCCTATGTTTTCCATGGCGTGGAGCAGCGGCGAGGCTCTGCACGGCCAGTGATGCCTCCAGAGGCCATCCAGGAAGACGAGAAATGCGAAAGGACTCCGCCCCCTGCGGATGGCCTCTGGAGTCATCGCCAGCCCCGCAGCGCCTTGCCACTGTTCCACGCCATGGAAAACAAACGCACGTGCGCACAGTTTGTAAAATTACAGCCTCAGAGACTTCGTAACAGTGGAAACTTGTTTTCACTCACCTGGACTTCTGCAGAAGCTTCACTCCGAAGCCTTCCAAGGGAGGAAGGGCCAATTGGGAGAGGGCCTTTGGTCCTGCTCCGGGCTGTAAGCTTCCCTCCGAAGTCTTGGGATGTTCTGGGGAGCCCCCCAGGAAAAACTACCACTGCCAGATATTTTTAACCCATATATTTTGGTCCTATGACTACAGAATGCTGCAAAATACTATAAATGTAGGCCAGTTGTTGAGTGTTTCAAAGGTGATTGGAACACTCAACAAGGTGACCATAGTATGTGAGTGTCTGTATATGTGTGTGAGAGAAAGAGAGTGAGTGAGACAGACAGGCAGAGAGAGACAGACATACAGACAGAGGCACAGAGAGAGACAGATATGGAGGGAGGGAATCAGAGACAGACTGACAGACACACAGAGAGAGATAGAGAGACAGACAGAGAGGGGGAGGAGGGAGAGGAAGACAGACAGACAGAGAGAGACACACAGAGAGACAGAGTGAGTGATTAAATGAATGAGAGACAGACACACATACACATTTACACACACAGAGTGACAGAGAGAGAGGAAGGGAGGGGAGAGAGGGGGAGAGAGATAGAGACAGACAGAAGAGAGAGAGACAAAGGGAGAGTGAGTGAGACACACCCACTCATGGAGAATGACAGAGATGGGGGGAGGAGAGAGAGAGACAGAGAGAGACAGACAGAGAGAGAGAGAGAGAGAGAGAGAGAGAGACGCACACACAGAATGACAGAGAGACACAGAGAGGAGGGAGGGAGAGACAAAGAACTACAAAGAGAGATAGATAGACAGACAGACACAGAGAAAGACAGAAAAAGATAGAGAGAGAAAAAAAGAGAGAGAGAAAAAGTGGAAGAGAGAGAGATGAAAGAAAAAAAGAAGGAAGGAAGGAAGGAAGGAAGGAAGGAAGGAAGAAAGAAAGAAAGAAGAAAAAAGAAAGAAAGAAGAAAAAAGAAAGAAGAAAGAAAGAAAGAAAGAAAAAGAAAGAGAACTTATGACCACAATTGAGCCCAAAATTTTGTTGCTAAGCAAGAGCGTTGTTAAGTGAGTTTCACCACATTTTCCAAGTTGACCATACCCACCTGGTCGCATGACCACCCAGCCACTCCCACCCGGTCACATGACCACCAAGGCCACTCTCACAAAACAGGCCACACCTACAGAAGAAGTTCTAAAAAAATTTGAAACCCACCATTGTGCCAACATCTGGAAACGAGTAAAGTAATAACTAGCAGTCAACAACGGTTTGTTAAAAATAGATCATGCTAAACAAATCTTATTCCATTCTTCAACATAATGACTAATTAGTAGACCAGCGAAATACTGTGGACATAATATACTTAGACTTCAGCAAGGCATTCGACAAAGTAAATCACAACCTACTTCTTGGTAAACTAGAAAAAAGTTTGATAGATAGCATCACCATCAGATGGATTGGTAACTGGCTGACAAACTCAATGAGTAGTCCTTAATGGGTCTACATCTACATGGAGAGAAGTAAGCAGTGGGTTATCACAAGGCTGAATCTTAAGCCCAGTACTTAGATGGGAGAGCCAATTACAGCCTTATCAGGAGCCGATAAGGCTGTCAGAAACAATCTGGCCAACCTTCACACAGTCTTTGTAAAGTCCAAAGCCCACTGAGGACATCTCTGGGTAAACCTTATTGTAATAATAATCTAACCATCTTGTTGGGTTATCATCAACTACCGGGATTCTGTTTTACTCACTCCTGTCTACCTGGAATGCCTGCAAAAGGGGGCCATGGCAAAACACAAAATCCAACTTGGCCTTGGCGTGGTATCCTCTAATTCAAATCAACGGAGGTTTGTTGCAAAGCGGGACTCTCAAATACAGCACACAGGCAGTCCTCAACATAAAACCTTTCATTTAGTGACTGTCCAAAGTTACAACAGCATTGAATAAAGTGGCATGACTATTTTTCACATTTATGACCATTGCAGCATCCCCGTATCAAGTGATCAAAATTCAGGTGCCTTGAGAACAGACTCATATTTATGACAGTTGCAGTGTTCCAGGGTCACATGATCCCTTCTGATGAGCAGAGTCAATAGGGAAGCCAGATTCACTAAACAATCATGTTACCAACTTAACATCGGCAGTGATTTACTTAACAGCTGTGGCAAGACAGTCACAAAATGGAAGAAAATTCACTTAACTATTGTTTCGCTCAGCTACAAAAATGCTGGGTTGAATTATGGCCATAAATTGAGGACTGCTTGTATTCAATCTGACTTTGGAACCCTGAAGAAGCAGGGGAGAGTTTAAGAGAAAAATCCTCAGCTCAAAATCCACATTGACCAAACAGTTGGAACTGAAATATGGAGTCACAGGATCTACTGTGCATTTTTCCCCAGCTAGCCCACCGTTGGAAGAAAAATCCAGTCTGGTTCCAATCCAGAAGAAAGACGCTGGAAACAAAATGGAGGCCAGCTGCAGGAAAAAAAGATCTCTGTTTATTTGGATGCCAGAAACTACAGTGACAATAGCATATTTCTGGGGTGGCTGAAAAAATGGGGTTGAGACAGGTGGGCTTTTAGACATCCTTTGGGCTTTGCGATTGAGCTGCCTGTTCCTGAGTGTGTCCTTTAATATTTTAATGGCTGTTGCCAGATTCCTATGGGGTCACATAGGGGTCAGGGCTGGGTCTACAGGCAAAAGGGGAAATGCAAATCCTACATGTTTCTCTGAGCTAATCTCTGGCTTGCCTAATTTGGAGTCTCTTTGCTTATAAATAGATTGGCCCAGTCTTTCTAAATGGATACACAATCTCCATTCCAAAAGACCCACCTCTTCTACTGGAGAGTGGCATGAAGAGTGGGCTGCCTTGTGCCTTTGTTAAGATTTGTCTCCATTTCTCCTTTGGGGAAATATTCTATCCTGCCTCTTTTTAATACTAAGAATACAGAATATTTTAATCTCGGCAGGAGGGGTAGTTTCCCACAACACTGAAAAACAGCATTCGGTATTATTCTTCTGTAGAGGGATAAAAGCAGAGACAGTGGCCCTCAGCTACCTGCCCCAGTGGCTGAACTGAACCTTTAGATGAATGAAGTATTTTGATCAGAGGTGGGTTTCAAATCCCAGTGCCACCAGTTCGCTCATGCTTGCACATGCATAGAAGTGTCCAGGCAAGTGGGCGGAGCCTCCCACCACCACCCTACCGGTTCAGCCAATCCGAACCGGGAGCAACCCACCTCTGATTTCGAAGCAGAAACCCAAAGGCTCACCACAGTGGTCTAAATGTGGTTGAGTATTTGCTATTCAGACCTCCAGATGTGTCCTCCAAACACCACTGAGGATGCTGACACAGCTACAGTAAAAACTTTGGGATCAGAAAAAGGTGAGGGCTTAATGCATCCCTGCTGTTTAGAGCAAGATCAGAAATTGATTCCTCCAATTTCTAGTATCATTATATGAAGTCAGGTGCAACTGAAAGAAAGTCCTTTTTCTCCATAAATTGTCCTTTACTGCCATCTGGTGCCAGCCAACTGGAAGTTGGCCATAACAGAATAACAGAGTTGAAAGGGCCCTTGGAGGTCTTCTAGTCCAATGCCCTGCTCAAGCAGGAGACCACATATCATTCCAGGCATGTGGGTGTTCAATCTCTTCTTCCTGCAGCTAAATCTTTTGGGTCCAGGTGACCCAAAACTCCCAGTGACTTCATGGATACATTGATGGTCCTAATTCCCTGGCTCAGTTGGTTGGAGGGCCTCCTCTGGAGACAGCATCTGGACTCTGTTTCCAAAGATTGCAGAGTTGTCTGAGGAGATCTGAAAGATATGAGAAGAAGACCACCTCCACATATTGTGGGTGACTCTCCCAGAAGAGGTATTGTGGGTCTGACATAGGAATGGAGAACAGAGGTTTAGGGATGGAGATGTGGAGTGGGGTGTGGGGAATTTGCAGGCAGGGTTTGAAAATACTGCATAAAAGTGAATTGTTATAAGAAACAGATAAACCAGTTGCAACAAAAATGGGGACACAGTTCTCTTCAACCTATATTGCTGGCCAGGCAAATTTTTCTTCTTATGGTTTAACATTTTTTTTTCCTAACAGAATTTAGAATTCTTGTCTCTAAGACAGTGGTTCTCAACCTTCCTAATGCCGCGACCCTTTAATACCAGTTTCTCATGTTGTGGTGAACCCCAACCATAAAATTATTTTTGTTGCTACTCTATAATTATGCTACTGTTATGAATCATAATGTAATATCTGATATGCAGGATGTATTTTTATTTATAAATTGAACATAATTAAAGCATAGTGATTAATCACAAAAAGAATAGGTAATTATATATTCTGAACTATTTCTTAATATATCCATATATTAAGAATATATCTTTCTCTCTCTCTCTGTCTCTCTCTCTCTCTCTGTGTGCCTCTCTCTGTCTGTCTATCTGTGTGTCTCTCTGTCTCCCCCCTCCCTCCCCCATCTCTGTCCACTCTGTGTGTGGGTCTGTCTGTCTGTCTCTCTCTCTCTCTCTCACACACACACACAGATACACATACTGTGGTCATCTTTAATCACAGGTTAAAAGTACATGGCAGCATTGTTTTTCTTTGGGGGGAAAGTCTCTGAGGCTGTAATTACGGGGTTTGCGCACTCCATGTGCCTATGTTTTCAATGGCGTGGAGCCACGGCAAGGCTCTGCATGGCTGCTAATGACTCTGGAGCCCATCTGGAAAACGAGGGAATGCAAGGGGGATCCCTCCCCCTGCAAATGGACTCCAGACCCCATACATCTTTCAGAGCCATTTCATTTCCAAATGGGGGATCCATGCAGAGGATTTCTCCCCCACCACAATTGGAAACAAGGATGCACCCGCCCCTGCCTGCCATGCCAATGAAGCGGTGGTGGCAGCGCATTGCTGGGCGATGGGCAGGGTGGAGGAAGGCGTGACGCTGCTGCCCTTGCCTCTGGGGCTCTGCTTGTGGGACATGCTGGCTGGTGTTGCTTCAGGGCGCCCCGGCCACCAGCTCCTCTGCACGCAGTCCGGCTCCCAGCACTGCCGGCATCCCATTCGGTGCTCGTCCTCGGCAGCATGGATGGGCTCCGGACCCCACACATCTTTTACAGCTGCCTCGTTCCAATTGGGAGGATCCATTCAGAGGATTTCTCCCCCCCCCCAATTGGAAACGAAGTGGCTATGAAAGACAAGGCAGCACTTTGTCAGAGTGACTTTTCCATCATTATGAAGTCTCTGAGGCTGTAATTGTATGGGGTGTGCATGCACACCTATGTTTTCTACAGCGTAGAGTCACGGCAATGCTCTGCGCGGCTGCTGATGACTCCGGAGCCCATCCACAGGGGGTTCGAGGAACGCGAGGTGGAGTTAAAGTTTAGAGTTCTGATGGTCTTAGCAACCTTTGTGAAAAGGTCATTTGACCCCCAAAGGGGTTGCGAGCCACAGGTTGAGAACCACTGCTCTAGGATTAGAGGTTAGCGATTAGCGGTTAGCAGTTAGGGATTTCTAGTTTGACGAGTTCGGAGATGTGGATAGCTGGGGTTCTGCCTATTAGGGTCCCAGCTATTTGCTTGAACCTGATGAGGTGCGGTGCGAATACCTATCTGCTCAACCATGGAGAGGCTGATTAGGCATCTGGGGCACCCTGAGTCTTTAACAGCTCCTACCTCCCCTTGGACCACTCTCTGGCACCACTAAGCAGGCCTTGATCACAAAGGGGCAGATGGCTGCACTTATCATTGGGTCATCTTCCCCACTGATCTCCTCGATTAGGGTTGGTTGGTCCCCTTCATTTGGCATTTCTTTCTGACTTCTGGAGGGAGGAGACCCCTCAGCCTCTTTAAATTGTTAATTTGTGCTATTTCTCTAGCAGCAGCATGGATATCCAGATAGTTGGGTTTTGGATTCTCTCAGTGATGCTGCTGTTCTGATAAAGCAGAATGATCAGACTGGCAAGTTTGCCAAGGAGCTTCTGATTGTCCTTCGTGTTCAGATTCTGGGCTGCCAAAACAGCTTCCGTGGCCACCTTCTTGTGCTGTCCCTGCAGCTTCTTCAGATTTATCGGGTCTTTTTGAAGATTTTTTTGGCAATCCATTGAACAAACGAGCAGTTGAGTTGGTTTTGCTTCATCAGAGTTTCCAACAGTTCTGTTAGGGGCAGGGCATCTTCTGCAAATGCCGTGATAAACTGCCTGTAAAAGTTGACAAATCCCCAAAAGCTTTGAAGTTGTCTGCGGGTGTATGGGGGTTGACAGTCGAGGACTGCTTTCACCATCCCTGGGTCCATTTCACCCCTCTACTAGATATCCGGTAGCCCAGGTAGTCTAGAGAGGATTTGTGGAATTTGCACTTCAACATCTTTGCGTACAAGCTTGGCAGCGAGAAGCTTCTTCAGTACTTGTCACACAAGCTTCATGTGCTCCTTTAAAGTCTCACTGAATATGAGAATGTCATCCAGGCTGATGTCCTTGCTTTCCCAGCCCAAAATATAGTACTTTGCAATTTCCAGGTGACTTAAGACTAGTCAGTCAGGCTTGGTAAGGTCTGCTTCACTCTAGTTTGTGATGACTTTCAGTGAAGGACTGGATCCAAACCCAATTCCTGGCTCAACTGGATGGAAGGTCTCCTCTGGAGGCATCTGGATACATGTACTCTGCTCATCTGTTCAGGGCTGAAAGAAGAAAAAGGTCACCTCCCCCACAGAAAATACATTGTTGGAGGATTAGAAATAAGGGTGTGTTTGGATAGCTTGCAAGCAGAATTTGAAAAGAAACAATACATCAGTATTGCAATTACTAAACAGATAAACTGGTAACACTATGGGGATATCACAGATGAGAAAAGGGAGCTGGATTCACATGCTTCAGGAAAGAGATGAACAGATGAAATCATTTAAACATATATAGTAAGTGGAACACTGAAACTTTTCTTGTAAATGAACTTCAAACATTTCCTCATAACCTTGAATTGTTACTTTAAGAGAAGGAAGGAAGGAAGAATACTTCACTTTATTTTTGTTAGCCAAACAAACACAGGGCAAAGGCTCCTTTTCCCTTTCCCCTTTTCTTTTATTCATTTTGTAGGCCCAATAAAATGGGGCCAGGCAATTTCTGTCTGTTTACTCTTTTCTTTCTTTGAACAATTTAAAATTCTTGTCTTTTTGGATTGAGATATTTTATAGTTACAATTACCTAAAACAAGGAGGATAAAGCGAGGAAAACAGAACTCTGAGGTTTACACACACATTAGTCTTTCCCAGCCCAAATCTCAATTAAATTTAGGGAAGGCACAATCTTAACAAACATACCAAGTGGTTGCATAGAAGACAGAGAAAGAGACACAAACAAACAAACAAACAAACAAACAAACAAAACAACCCCCCAACATTTTTCCATTTTCTTTTGTATCTTTATTAATCAAATTGGTTTTCCTGTATCATCTCACAGCAAAGGCCATTTTTTACGTGTCTTTTTTGCTTTTTGCTTTTTGATCCCAGCTAGGACTGACATCTGCCATTCATCCCAAGCCTTAATCAAATCTTCAAGGGAGATTCCTGTCAAGACCCTCAAACTTCAGTTCCCCATGTTCCTATTCCAATGTAGGGCACACTTCAACTTAGTTGGGTCACCAAGCTATCAGTTTTGCAGACTGAAAAAATGTCCGGGGGAGACTCCGGTTCCCTTGCAGAGTATGTGCCCCCCCTCAAAGGGAAACTCAAGCCATGTTTTTGGACCATCATGGAGGACTAGCCACCCCCTGGCAGACTACTGACTCTCCTTCTTCAAGCCATGGTTTTCAGTCTGTGAATAGAGACCATCCGGAAGAACTTGCTGCCCTTGGTGAACAAGTATGGCCCTCCTACACTTCACAACTGCACAATTACCTAACTATCTAACTAACTAAAATCACAATTACCTAAAAATCCTGGGGTTAGGGTTAGGGTTGTAGGTTGTGTGTCTTTTGATTCCCAAGCTTGGTTGAGTTCCCAGATGCTATGTGGTGAGTTTCTGTTACAGATGGATTTTCCTGAAGGCGGTAGATCTTTGTTATGTAGAATAGACTGGCTGTCAAGGTTCTAAATAGAATCCAAAAGTAAATCAAATCAAAGGTCAACTCTCTGTGTTGATATTACATGCAGAGCATCGGCGGAGCCGGATCTCAGATTACAGTAGCTGGGTTGAGATGAATGAAGCTATTGGATAATGTGATTCATTGACAAAGACTGAAGGGAGGGAAGAAACACGGGCAAAGTTTAAAAGCAGATAAAGAAAGCAAAAAAAGATGGCTGTGAATAGGAAATGCCTAATGAAGAATACTCAATGAACCTGTTAATAAATCACTGCTTTTGTATTACAATATCGGGTTGCTTATTATGAAGCAGACATTGTTAGGGTACTTTACAGTATTGCTTAAAGGATGAATTGCCTGTAAAGGTTCACAAATCCCAGGAAGCTTTGTAGCTGCTTGTGGGTACAGCTTTCACTTTTCCTGGGTCCATCTCTATTCCCTCCTTGGAAATACAATACCCAAGGTAGTCTAGAGAGGTCTTATAGAATTCACATTTTGATAGCTTCCCCTATAGCTTGGTGGTCAGAAATTTCTCCAGGACTTGTTGCATCAGCTTTACATGTTTCCTCTAGGGCAGTGGTTCTCAACCTGTGGGTCATGACCCCTTTGGGGGTCAAATGACGCTTTCACAGGGGTCACCTAAGACCATCGGAAAAAGACATATTTTCTTTTTTTATTTAAAATATTTTTAATTTTTAATTTAAAACAAGTACAACATCTTTCTTTACATGCTATAGAAAGTGTATCAGTTGGTCACAAATAACTTTCGTACATCTCCTCCACAGTCAACAAACATAACTCATGTTAACTCAAGCATTTTAACTCAAATATTCATACATATCACCATCATCATATATCCATTTTCATTTGACTGTAATTATTATTTAAAAATATTGATAATAATAATAATCTTAAACAATACATGCCCACACCAGTGGGAAAAGAAAAAAGACAAGGCAGGGGAAAAAAACAAAACACACACACACACACACACACACACACACAAAGAAGAACACAGGTATATATTATATAAAAAAAGTATATCAGCTGGTTACAACATGTTTTGGTGCATCTCTTCCATTAATTCATATTAATTCAAATATCTTAACTCAAATGTTTACCATATTGACATCATTATACCTCCACTTTTAGTTAACTACAGTTATTTAAACATCCTTCAACCTTAACTATGCCAAAGAGTTAATCCATAACCACATGCTGACATTTCATTTACTTGTTTGTAAAATCCTCTATTAACATCAAATCCTCATATCCTATTTTAGCTGAACATCCATAATATTTAATACCAAAATTCCATCTTCCATGCAGTATAATTTATTATCATTCTCCCTTCTTTATGTAGTTATATCGTATATCATAGCATTTTCCCCATATTAATTAACATTTAACTGTATATATTTTATTTTATTTTTTAATAGTGATAATTATTGTGATTAATAACCTTTATATATAGTCCAAAAGTATTTCCAACCTTCCTTTCTCATATCCAATTATTATTTATCATATCAACTCCACATTATATACATTACTATCAATATCAATTATTATTCAGCTATATCTATTACAAATAAGAGTAATTAGATTTAGCTAATTTTAAGTTGTATTCTTCCATCTGTCAGCCTATGTCTCTCCAATAACAAAACCTTCTCAGTCCTATTGCCATTCGTTGAATAGATTTACCAAATGTTTTTATAAGCAAGTCCAAACAGGGATATCTTCACACCTTTTTGCTCAGGATGTCTCTGATGAAATAATAATGTTGTCCCAGGCTTGTTAAACTTTTCAAATTGACTTTAATTCTCAAGGGTGGAATTAAGAAATCTGCCAATGATGTTTCATAAAGTGTAGATTCTTTAATACTTCTCATTTCTCCTGCAATCTGTCTCTTAAAATGAATCTTTTGTATAGCTCCTCCCCTTTCCAGCATTGCATTTCTTTCTTCCTCCGAGGTAGACCAGACGTCATTTCTCACAATTTTCATTTGTATTTCAGGAACATTCAAACATTCCACGTTCTCACCTTTTCCTTCATATTTTAATGTCAAATAATCCAATTTTTTTTCAAATCTTTGATATGAATCAAACAGCTTCCGAAATGCAGAAAAAAGTATTTGAAATGAGCCCTGAAATGAGCCCTTGGGAGTATAATTCGACGCCATGTTGTGTCGCAGTTAGAGACTCTAAGATATTTGCAAGTAAAAACACACTGGGAGCTGTGTGATCTTATCTGATCTTAGACCAACACAGCCAAGCAATAAAAGTGTCAGATCATGAAGGGCCAATTTGTAGTAGGTTAGTTTTACAACCCACTTAGAAAGAGTCAGGGGGGAATGTTGAAGAATTCCTTAAAGCGTTTAAGAAATAGGGTAACCACCGGCCATAAATCCATTAAAAAAAACAAACCAATTTGCCGCTAGATTCTTCTGTTCTTTGGTTTCAATTAGCTTAAATTTTAGTGCGGACCGTCTCTCTTCGAGTAATAAAATCAGCTTACCAGTTGAATCCACTTTCACCATTCTTAGGGGCAACCTGCAGTTTCAGTTAGCATGCAGCTAATCCAGAAAGGAGTTGGCAGGAGGGGTTAATTCCAAGCCCCCCAGAGACTTGCGAACGTCTCTGAGGTCACTGGATCTCCCCTCACCTTTCACTGTCTCTACGGGACAGCTAGGGTCCGACGACCTGTCCAAAAATTCCTTCGGAATAGGGGAATTTCAGGAGTAGCCTGAAACTCCGTCTTCTCACTGCTAAGCCCCGCCTTCTTCCCCAGAAAAGACATATTTTCGATGGTCTTAGGAACCAAGAAACCTGCATGCCAGTGTTTGGAGCAAGGGGAGCAGCGATGGCAGTGGCCAATGCCTTGCAAAAGGGAGGGGCTACCTTACAGGAGGAGCAGCGTAAGGACAGCCGGCGCCCAGCCAATTGTGACATGAGGGCAGATTGGACGGCTGCACTTGACAAGGGAAGGGGGAGAATGGAGTGTCCAAGTGCCAGCGAGTCAGTGGCCTGAGAGGTGGCTGGGCCGGGCTCGGTCTCCCAGCGGTGAGGGAAAGGAACGCCGGGAAGAAGGAGCCGAGAACCGAAGCAGGAAGGATGGCTTCGATGTCCCTTCATCCCGCAGTTGCCTCCTCCTCGGCGACTCAGAAGTTCACGCAGGTGCTTTGCAGCAGCTGGCTCCAGATGTTCGGGTTTTTCCTTTTCTGTAAAAACTTCTGTCCATTCACAAGGAGACCCGCCATCGTTTCTTTCCCACAATATCTATGAATGAATGCGTGGTTGGAAAACTTGGGATTGAGAGGATTCCAGGAGTTTAGGGGCGGAGGGAAAAAAAGGTAGCCATCACAAAACATCTTCAGCAGCCGCTTTGAAAAAAAAAAGCACTAAATCTTTTTAGTTTTAAGTTTTAAGCTTCCATGCTTAGAATAGAATGTAATGGAATAGGAGAATGGAATGGAATGGGAATAGGATCTGGTCAGCACACATTCTCCTGTCTGGTAGTACGCCAGGGATTCCAGCCCATGCCCTGGTCAATTCCGGGGCTACCATGGTCTTGTTCGTCAAAAAGAAGAGCGGGGATCTGAGACTCTGTTGCGATTATCGTCGCTTGAATGCCATCACACTGCGCAACCATTACCCACTGCCCCTGATTCCTGAGTTGTTGGAGTGGCTCCAGGAGGCAATGGTGTTCATGAAACTGGACTTGCGCAGCGCTTATAACTTGGTCCGAGTCCGGGTGGGGGACGAATGGAGGAAGGCCTTCAGCATCCAGTATGGACATTTTGAGTACACAGTCATGCCATTCGGCTTGACCAACGCCCCAACAGTTTTCCCGCACTTTATGAACAATATCTTCCAGGACCTCTTGGATCAGTTTGTCTTCATTTACCTGGATGACATTTTGATTTACTCAACTTCTCAGAAGGATCATCTGCAGCACCTAGACCTGGTCCTGCAACAACTCCGGGAGCATTGTTTGTTCACAAAGTTGGAGAAGTGTCAGTTCTGGCAGACTACCATCGAGTTCCTGGGGCACTGTATCTCCCCTGAAGGCATTGCGATGGAGCCGGGCAAGGTAGAGGCGTTGCACAGTTGGCAACCTTCTTGGCGAGTGAGGGATGTCCAGTGACTCCTCGGGCTTGCCAACTACTACCGGACCTTCATCCCCAGCTTCGCTTTCCTGACCGCGCCCCTCACTCAGCTCCTGCAGAAGAAAGTGCCATTTCTCTGGGGCCCATGGAGCAATACGTGTTTGAGGCCCTGAAAGATGCCTTCACGAAGGAGCCGATCCTGAAGCACCCTGATCCCCATCGTCCGTTTGTGGTGGAGGCGGATCCTCCACATGGATGACGCCCTTCATGGCTAACATTGTGTATCACCCTCGCTTCTTCCTTCTTACCCAAGTTGACTCCCCGGTCCCCGCAGCACATGACTTCCTCTCAGAGCTGCAGGCGGTCCACCAAGTGGTGCGCCACTATCTGAATCAAGTGAAGGAGGATTACAGGAGGGTGGCATAGGTCTCGGCATGTGGTGCTGGAGTTGGCTGTGGGAGATTGCGTGTGGCTGTCCACACTGCATCTTCCCTCCCACCGGCTGGCTAAGAAATTGGACCACCGGTATCTTGGGCCGTTCCCCGTGGAGGCCATCATCAACCCGGTGGCCTATCGCCTGACCCTGCCACGCTTGCTGCGAGTGCACCCAGTGTTCTAATCCTGGCTGCAGGTGTGGGGCAGAGGCCTGTTGAAGAATCATGGCTTGGGGATGAAGTGGCCCTTGGTCTGGATAGAAAGCCCGCCCCAGCGGGATTTGACTCACTGGCAGCAAACCATGCAATGGTGGCTGGCTGGGGTCCAAAACTCCCCAAAATCTTCATTGTAGGCTGGTCACCAGCTGGCTAGATGGTCCCCCAAGCCCGGTTGTTGGACTCTCTGTCCCATTGGATAACAGGGCTTGCAGTTGGCCTCGTTCCAGCGGCGAGGTTATGAGCTGACCCATTCTTCACTGTATGGAAGGAGCCAGAATCTCCACTCCAGGGTGCTACAGGGTCTCGACCCCAGAAGGTGAATATTGGCTGTGCCAGGGAAACTCTGTGCCAAGCAAGGGGGCCAGCCCACTTATGGTTAGCTGCCCGAATTGATCTGGAAGGCCAGCCAGTGACTGACTGCATGAAGGCGGTGGGAGTCTCCAATCTTCAGAGCGCTCAATTGGCCTCTGCGCTGGTCTCCTCCACTTGAGGTACCGGTATGCTCAAATTTGTATATCATGGTATCTATCTTTTTGTAAATCACTATTATCATTGATGCAAAGAAGTGAGGTCGAGGACAACAATTTTATTGCTCTTATGTAAATATTTGTGTAACTTATTATTTTTTGTACTTCATTTATTCTTATTTACCATATTTTTCGGAGTATAAGACACACCTTTCCCCCCGTAAAAGAGCATGGAAATGTTGGTGTATCTTACACACCAAATACAGCCATTTTTGGCCTCCTGAAACCACACCCCCACATCTCATTTTTGCAAAAAAAAGCGCCATTTTTCACACAAATGGAGGTATTTTTGCCTTCCCCCAGCCCCCAGAAGTACTCTGCAGGCTACATCAGGGCTGGGGGAAGGGAAAGATGCCCCCATTTTCTGCCCATTTTTCACAAAAATGAGGGTGTTTTTGCTTTCCCCCAACCCTGCTGAATCCTGCACAGTGCTCCTGGGGGCAGGGGAGGACAAAAACTTTTTTTCTTATTTACCTCTTCAAAATCTTGGTGCCTCTTATACGCCAGTGCGTCTTATAGTCCGAAAAATATGGTGAGTATTAAATGCATGAAATAATTGGTATATCTTCTTTTCATAAGGGCAAAGAAGTGATGTCGACTTGGCCACACCCACCCACTCAGTCACATGCCCACCAAGCCATGTCCACAGAACCGGTAGGGAAATTGTTTAAATTTCACCACTGGGTAAATTCCTGCTTCTATGGCTCTGATGTTTAGTGCCTGTTCTTGTGCTGCTATGATTAAGGTGACAAGATTTTCAGATTGGTAAAGAGGGACACCTTTGACTAGGGGGGGGGGGGGGGGCTTGATTAAAAATTTTATAGGGAAAAATTATACAGAAAAATTATGTACTGTGCCGAAATGGATAAATTAACAAAAGAAATACAGCTGGGTGAGCTCTCCGGTGCCCCGTGCTTTCCTTCCTCCTTCCATCATGAACCGGATCACAGACAGTGGTCACATTGAGGAAATGGGGATTTTATAGTATCCTTCCCCTGGAGTGGGGAGGGAATGGGGATTTTATAGTATCTTTCCCCTGGAGGGGTGAGGAAATGGGGATTTTTCAGTATCCTACCCCTGGAGTGGGGAGGGAATGGGGATTTTATAGTATCCTTCCCATGGAGGGGGGAGGAAATGGGGATTTTGCAGTATCCTACCCCTGGAGGGGGGAAGAAATGGGGATTTTGCAGTATCCTACCCCTGGAGTGGGGAGGGAATGGGGATTTTATAATATCCTTCCCCTGGAGGGGGGAGGAAATGGGGATTTTGCAGTATCCTACCCCTGGAGGGGGGAGGAAATGGGGATTTTATAGTATCCTTCCCATGGAGGGGGGAGGAAATGGGGATTTTGCAGTATCCTACTCCTGGAGGGGGGAGGAAATGGGGATTTTGCAGTATCCTACCCCTGGAGTGGGGAGGGAATGGGGATTTTATAGTATCCTTCCCCTGGAGGGGGGAGGAAATGGGGATTTTGCAGTATCCTACCCCTGCAGTGGGGAGGGAATGGGGATTTTATAGTATCCTTCCCCTGGAGGAATAGGAATAGGAATGGGAATAAGTTTATTTATAGGCCGCCCTTTTCCCTGAGGGGACTCAGGGCAGCTAACAACTTATAGGGAGGGGATACAAACAGTAACATATAACATAACACATAATTAAAAAATAAACAACATTCATTCAGCATTCGGGTGGGGGCGAATCAAATCTTTACCCCCAGGCCTGGCGGGATAGCCAGCTCTTGAGGGCTGCGCGGAAGGTCTGAAGGGTGGTGAGGGTACGAATCTCCATGGGGAGATCGTTCCAGAGGGTCGGAGCTGCTACTGAAAAGGCTCTCCTCCGCGTAGTGGCCAGCCGGCACTGGCTGGCAGATGGCACTCGGAGGAGGCCTAATCTATGAGATCTAATCGGTCTCGAGGAGGTGATTGGCAGGAGGCGGTCTCTCAAGTACCCAGATCCACTACCATGAAGGGCTTTATAGGTGGTAAGAAGCACCTTGAAGCGCACACGGAGATCAACAGGTAGCCAGCACAGCTCGTGGAGGATAGGTGTTATGTGGGTGAACCGAGGTGCACCCACAATCACTCGCGCGGCCGCATTCTGGACTAGCTGAAGTCGCCGGATGCTCTTCAAGGGCAGCCCCATGTAGAGCACGTTGCAGTATTCCAGCCTAGAGGTCACGAGGGCGCGAATGACTGTTGTGAGGGCCTCCCGATTCAGGTAGGGTCGCACTGGCGCACCAGGCGAACCTGGGCAATGCCCCCCTGGTCACAGCCGACAGGTGGTAATCAAAGGTCAGCTGTGGGTCCAGGAGGACTCCCAAGTTGCGAACCCTGTCTGAGGGGTGTAAAATTTGGCCCCCCAGCCTGAGCAATGGAACGCTAACCAAATTATTGGGAGGGAAACACAACAGCCACTCGGTCTTTTCCGGGTTGAGTACAAGCTTGTTAGCCCGCATCCAGTCCCTGACGGCCTCAAGACCCTGGCTCATCACATCCACCGCTTCATTGAGTTGGCACGGGGCGGACAGATACAGCTGCGTATCGTCCGCATATTGATGGTATCTTATCCCGTGCCTCCGAATGATCTCGCCCAGCGGTTTCATGTAGATGTTAAATAGTACGGGGGACAGGACCGACCCCTGTGGCACCCCATATGTTAGGGGCCTCGTGGTCGATCTCTGTCCCCCAACCAACACCGACTGCGACCTGTCCGAGAGGTAGGAGGAGAACCACTGCAAAACAGTGCCTCCCACCCCCACCTCCCGCAGTCGTCGCAGAAGGATACCATGGTCGATGGTATCGAAAGCCACCGAGAGGTCAAGAAGAACCAAGATGGAGGCATGGCCTCCATCCCTGGCTCTCCAGAGATCATCGGTCAATGCGACCAAAGAGGTTTCTGTGCTGTAACCAGGTCTGAAGCCGGACTGGAAGGGGTCCAGGTAATCGGCTTCCTCCAAGGACCGCTGAAGCTGGTAGGCCACCACCTTCTCAACAACCTTCCCAATAAAGGGGAGGTTGGAGACTGGACGGTAGTTGTTAAGTACGGCTGGATCCAGAGATGGTTTCTTCAGGAGGGGTCTCACCACCGCCGTTTTAAGTGCGGTGGGGAAGTGCCCCTCCCGAAGCGAGGCGGTAATAACCGCTTGGATCCAGCCCCGTGTCACCTCCCTGCTGTTAGCAACCAGCCAGGAGGGACACGGGTCCAGTACACATGTGGAGGCACTCATAGCCCTCATGGCCTTGTCCACGTCCCCGGGGATAACATCCTGAAACTCAACCCAGCGATGGTCTACCAAGTCGTCCACTCGTGCCTCGGCTGGATCTGCAAAGGTGGAGTTTATAGTATCCTTCCCATGGAGGGGGGAGGAAATGGGGATTTTGCAGTATCCTACCCCTGGAGGGGGGAAGAAATGGGGATTTTGCAGTATCCTACTCCTGGAGTGGGGAGGGAATGGGGATTTTATAGTATCCTTCCCCTGGAGGGGGGAGGAAATGGGGATTTTGCAGTATCCTACCCCTGGAGTGGGGAGGGAATGGGGATTTTATAGTATCCTTCCCCTGGAGTGGGGAGGGAATGGGGATTTTATAGTATCCTTCCCCTGGAGGGGGGAGTAAATGGGGATTTTGCAGTATCCTACCCCTGGAGTGGGGAGGGAATGGGGATTTTATAGTATTTTTTGTATTTGTATTTTATTAGGATTATAGGCCGCCCTTTTCCCTGAGGGGACTCAGGGCGGCTTACAATCATTAGGGAGGGGGTGCAATTCAAAATAAACAATATGTGAGCAAAATAAAGTAATAAAAACACAACTTGCATTCAACATTCAACACTCGGGTGGGGCAAATTAGAGGCTTATCCCCAGGTCTGTTGGGATAGCCAGGTCTTGAGGGCTGCGCGGAAGGCCTGGACGGTGGTGAGGGTGCGTATCTCGACGGGGAGATCGTTCCACAGGGTCGGAGCTGCAACAGAAAAGGCTCTCCTCCGTGTAGTCGCCAGTCGACATTGACTGGCGGATGGAATTCAGAGGAGGCCCAGTCTGTGCGATCTTATCAGTCGGAGGGAGGTAATCGGCAGAAGGCGGTCTCTCAAGTACTCAGATCCACTACCATGAAGGGCTTTAAAGATGGTCAACAGCACCCTGAAGCGCACCCGGAGATCAACAGGTAGCCAGTGCAGCTCGCGGAGGATGGGTGTTATGTGGGCGAACCGAGGTGCGTATCCTACCCCCGGAGTGGGGAGGAAATGGGGATTTTCAGGGTGCGGAGGACATGCCTCTTGTCGGTCGAGACATCGTCTGCCCTCCCTTCTTCTGCCTTATCTCTCCGTCCGTCTACCTTTGCATTGGGAAAGAGGAGCAGAGTGGGAAAGCAAGACAGATTGCCATTGTCAGGTGCCAGGCTTCCAGCAGGTTGGCTGGACGCCGCCCCTGCCCTCCTGCCCAGTAGCAGCAGCAGCAGGGCTGGTGCCTGAGTGTATGGCGGAGACACCCACAGCCTTCTCCGGCTCACTGATTCTCCCCAACCCGCGATTTTCCTCCTTTCCAGCTGGGTGGCGGGAACGCCTGGGATCTCCCTAGGTCAAAGCCAAGAGGAAGGGGGAGATTCCATATGAAGGCATCCCGAGGCTCTACTCTCTTTCCCCGCTGCATAGGGATGTGGGAAAGGGCTCGGGTGCCCAGTTTTCTCTCCCCCCTTCTTTCCTTCTCTCTCTCTGCTCTGGGAAATGAGCAGTGCTCCGGCGAGCCCCGAGAGATTCCCCCGTTCTCGCTCTCTTTCACTTTCCCGGCCCTTCCAAGCCGAGGCGGCGGGGGCAGGAAGAGGAGTCCGAGGGGGAGGGTCGCTCCCGGTGAAGCGTCGCCCCCGCGCTCGCTGCTTCTGCCGCAGCCACCCGAGGCTGAGACGGGATTCAGGGTATTGACAGATGCCCATTTCCCCCCAGACGCGCCCGAGCCCTTTCCCCACATCCCTATGCAGCGGGGAAAGCTCGCTGCTTCTGCCGCAGCCACACCGAGGCCGAGACAGGATTCGGGGTTTTGACAGATGCCCAGTTCCCCCGCGTGCGGCTCCCTCCAGCCAGAGAGCCATGTAGATCCCTTGTAGGGGAGGGGAAGGAGGGGAGGGGAAGTGGCTCTGCGGGTGGGGGAGGGGAGGAAAATGGGGGATGCTGCGGAGGTCAAGGAGATGAAGAAGACCTTCATTGTGCCAGCCATCAAACCCTTCGGATCACTACGATTTCGCCGCCGCCAGTTGCAAGGAGTGGGAAGGAGAGAAAGGAAGGAGGGAGGGGGGAAGGAAAAGAAGAAGGGATCTACATGGCTCTCCGGCCGGAGGGAGCCGCACGCGGGGGGGGAACGGGCATCTGTCAAAACCCCGAATCCCGTCTCTGCCTCGGGTGGCTGCGGCAGAAGCAGCGAGCTTTCCCCGCTGCATAGGGATGTGGGGAAAGGGCTCGGGCACACGGGGGGGAAACGGGCATCTGTCAAAGCCCCGAATCCCGTCTCAGCCTCTGGTAGCTGCGGCAAAAGCAGTGAGCACGTGGGCGACGCTTCACCGGGAGTGACCTCTCTTTCCCCGCTGCATAGGGATGTGGGGAAAGGGCTCGGGCACCCAGTTTTCTCTCCCCCCCTTTTTTCCTTCTCTCTCTCTGCTCTGGGAAAGGAGCAGCGCTCTGGCGAGCCCCGAGAGATTCCCCCGTTCCCTCTCTCTCTCTCGCTCTCCCGGCCCTTCCAAGCTGAGGTGGCGGGGGAGGGAAGAGGAGTCCGAGGGGGAGGGAGGGAGGAAGGGGAGGGTGGCTGCAGTGGCTGGGCGATGGCCAGCAGCGGCCGAAGCGGGGGGAGGGAGAGCGACATTTTGGCGAGGCGACCGCAGGAAGGACGAGGGAGGAGGAGAGGAGGAGAGGACGGGGCTGCTTGGGAATGGAGAGTACCAGGGCGCAGAGGGAAAGAGCAGTGCATGCCCAGCCACCACTGCCTCCACTTCGGAAGGTTCCTCCGGCGGATTGTCTTCCCTGCGCCACCCTCGCTCTGGGAAAGGAGCAGCACTCCAGTGAGCCCCGAGAGATTCCCCCGTTCTCTCTCTCTCTCGCTCTCCCGGCCCTTCCAAGCCGAGGCGGCGGGGGCAGGAAGAGGAGTCTGAGGGGGAGCAATAGCAATAGCAATAGCAGTAGACTTATATACCGCTTCATAGGCCTTTCAGGCCTCTCTAAGCGGTTTACAGAGAGTCAGCATATTGCCCCCAACAATCTGGGTCCTCATTTTACCCACCTCGGAAGGATGGAAGGCTGAGTCAACCCTGAGCCGGTGAGATTTGAACCGCTGACCTGCTGATCTAGCAGTAGCCTGCAGTGCTGCATTTAACCACTGCGCCACCTTGGAGGGAGGGAGGGAGGAAGGGGAAGCGGGCGGCAGTGGCTGGGCGATGGTGGGATGGTGGGAGGTGAGGCGCTGCCAGTGGTGGGAAGCGACCACGAGTCGAAAGAAGTTAAGCGACCACGAGGGAAAGAAGTTGGCGGGGGGACCCGCAGCTCGGTGGGCATCTCCTCATGGGATGGAACCCTCTCTCTCTCGCTCTCGCTCTCTCGCCGCCGCCCCATCCTGTGGCTGCCACCATGGACGGGGAGGAGGAGGAGGTGGAGGAAGAAGAAGAGGAGGAAGCGGGACGAATCCTTTTGAGAGGGGATGGGCACGACCTGGGAGACACAGGGAAACTCCGCAAAGGGGGAGAAGGAGAGGAGGGCCGTCTCCTCCCCCAGCGCCTCCCGATTCCCACCAGTAATGTTACTCACCAGTTAAGCAGCAAGCAAATGACGAAATGAAATGGAGCGTGCTAAGCTAAGTGGACTCCAGCCAATCAGTGAGCTGGCTGGGATGGAAAATTTTAAGCACGCCGTGTGCTTAAAGTTTTCCATCCCAGCCAGCTCACTGATTGGCTGGAGTCCAGGCGAATCAGTGAGCGGCAGGCTGGGCTGGCTTAGATTTTTAGTGTAGAACAGAACGAGCGAGAGAGCTAGCAGCTGATGGGCAGGGAGTGAGCGAGCTGCGAGCGCCAAAATAAAGTGGGGTTTTTCGAGAACGGCCCGGGACACGGGAAAAATTATGGGAAGGCATGCCTGTCCCGCCAAATGCGGGACGTCTGGTCACCCTAGCTATGATCAATGATCATGTTGCCTCTTATAAGCAGCCATTAATGTCACCTAAAGTGACATTGTCCCTATATTTGGATTCTGATGCATATTTATTGTTGTGAATGCTTTTGCAAAACAGTGGCTGCGAAACTTGCCACCGATATGTTTACAAAGAACCTATTACAAATAACAGCTCTTGATTGTGTATTCTTACTTGCCCTCCTGTACTGTACCATTGCATGTTGGATTCAAATGCAAAAAAATATTTTGGAGAGCACAGAGAAAGGAATGTGGCATCTGTCTGCAATTCTTTAAGGCAGCTGAATTTTCCCCTGGAATTATGCAGCTTACTGGGATTTGCATCTGCCTTTCTTCCCCAGAAAAGGTCATATTTTGTTTAAAGAATTGTAGAAAAGAGCATAAAAAAGAACTAAATTAGACACAGTTAAGTTTTGATTATTAGGGGGGAAAATGCTGTGATATAGGATATAATCGAATAAGGAAAGGATAATGATAATAATTTATATATATGTATAGGTATAATATAAGGGAACTGGATGTAAATTGTAAACAGTGATTTGGAAAGGAGGGTTAGAAAATTTTGTTATTAAACAGGTGAAAATCCACACACACACACCACACACACACATTGATGAAATTGACAGACTTCCGGGGGGAGGGGCTTGCCGTCGCCGGTAGCTCAACGGAGCTGCCCTCAGAGTTCTGGTTTGTATATCTATTTAAAATCTTAGATATCTCTTTTTTCAGGCAAGAAAGAAGCAGGGAGGGACTCAGTCGTTAGAATCCTCTTTGTAGTTCACAGCTTTTTTTTTTTTTTTTTGGCTGTGAACGGAGAAGGTTCAACCAAAGCTGAGTCATTCACTCCGGCAAGATCTTCTCAGCTGTCTTTTTTCAGCTCAAGGCAAGTTACCCCCCCCCCCAGGACAAATTTTTGAAACTGTTATTTAAAATCAATCCGAGCAGTGGACCATTCCTGAGAACCCTTTTTTTATTATTAGTCAAAATATCAGCTTCAATTTTATAAAAACTCCTTTGTTTAATTGTTTTTTAAAATGGCGATTTTATAGCTTCCGCATTTGTTATTCCACCTTCCTGGCACAGAATTAAGGGAATAACTTCTCACAAATTATTTAGCCCTGTTTCTTTGAAGACTTCTTTTATCAATTGCCAAAAGTTTATTGAAAGTACCTTATCTTAAATCAACGTGAGCAGAGACTCTGTTTGTTTCCTTTTTATAATGGCTCCAAAATCAAAGCAGCCGCGACGTTTTTTTAACAACACATCCCAAGTAATTGCTACAAAACCGCAGCTCTTGCCTTCTACGCCCTCTACTGGAGAGTGTTAACGAAAGAATTTCTTTTTGAAACTCTTAAAGAATTTAGAGAGGAAATGAAGCAACTTATTTCGGACTTATGTGACAAGCTTGATGCCAAGACTTGCTCAAACAAAGGAGGATATGGTAGGAGTCATAAATGTATGACCGATTATATTGCTGGAATGGAAGATAAGCTGGAACTCTTGGAGGAAGCAATTCTAACCTGACAACTAAAATTGAAGTGTTGCAACAGGAAGTTGAAAATGCAGAAAAACAACTTGTTATGACAAATTATAAAAAGACGGTGTTTGCAATAAGAGTTAGGGGATTGCGTGAACATGAACAGGAGAATTTGAAACAGACTTTTTCTGAGGCTTTCAGTCGTTTGGTGGGAAGTCCGGGACTCAACTTTGATTGGCAGATCCAAAAAATTTACCGCATAATTCGTGGGTGGCAAAACAGAGACAGCTTCCGAGAGATATAATATATATTTTGCTACAAGAGAATCCAGAAATGCGATATTACAAGAGTTTTATAATAAACAGGCTGCGAATTGATGGACAGGACTTGATCGTTTTCAAAGAAATACCACCTCAAATGTTAAGAGCCAGGAGAGACTATGCTTTTCTAACTAAAGAACTCAGAAATTGTCAGATACAGTACAGATGGGATGTGCCATTTGGTATTATAGTTACATTTGATGACCAAAAATATCGTCTCAACTCTGTTGGGAAGCCCGAGATTTTTATTATAAGATCTTAAAGGCGGGACATCCTGAATCACCTGGACTTGGAGAAAGACAAGGAGAAGTAGAAGAGAAACAACAAAACACACAACTACAATGCAGGAGGTATCGCTTTCCCCCTCCGGAAGGCAGAAGAGTAGAGAACAAGGATTTAGTCATGCTTCCAAACATTTGCTTAATTCTTAACCTGAACAATACTCTGTGACTTCTGTCTTGCATAAAATGGTATAGTTGTATATCGATGAAGAGACATTAAGGCTGAAGAACTAATGCTGATTTCCTCGGAAAATATATTGTATGGGACTTAAAAAAGACTTGATGGATAACTCTGAACTTTTATATAAATTGCTTATGATTTATTTTCTAGGGTGAGGAGGGCGGAGATTGTGGTGTTCCTGGATCGTGGTTCAGGTTGAATGGAGTTGGGAAGTGTGGTGTAGATGAGAGGGTAGTGAAGGTTGAATTAGAGCTTATTTTGAGCCAGAAAGTAAGTTGATTTTTGTATAAACTGTTACTTGAATATAATGTTGGAAGGATATACCCAGGGAGTTTGCAGGAAGGCGGAGCAAATATGAGAGGAGTACGGATGAAATAAAATATATATATCGACACGGGTAGAGGCAGGATGAGAAGAGTTGGAAAAGGAAACCGAGAGAAGAATTTGAGATGTATTTAAATTGCTTCATAGAGAAGGAGGTATAAAAGGGACAAATTAAAGGTTTGGAAATAGACAGATATTTAGATAAAGAGATAAGGCCCCTAGTTAGAGTAGAATTCTATTTGATTAACTTATTTTGTTTCAATATAGTTTGAAATCCTGCAAGCAATTAATTAATTGCTATCAGGAATGATGTACATTGTTTAAGTTCTAATAATGATGGGAAGCTGAGCTCAATGTAGAGAGTTTATTGATTTTTCCCTTTTTTTTGTTTTGTTTTTTATTCCTTTCTTTTTTCCTTTCTCTTTTATCTTTTAATTTTTAATCTATTTGGTTCTAATATACTCTAGACTGTGTTTGATAAAAAGCTATGCCGGGTATGGGATCTGGGAAGTCGGAAGGGGGGTAGGAGGGGGGTTTACAGGGGGGAGGGGGAAGGGGGGAAACATAGTTTCAATTTTCAAAACAATAAGAACGCACTTGTATACTGTTGCTCCTTTTTTCTTTTTTTTTTCTTTTCCTTTCCTTTTCTTTTTTTTCTTTTCTTTCAATTTTAGTATAAAATACAAATCGAATAGATTAATGAATAGTAGAAATACACCGAAGTGAGGAGTAGAGGGAAAGAAGAGGGAGGAGTAGAGAGGGAGTGAGAGGGGAATGTAAGGAGGGTGAGATGGAGGAAGGGGAGAAAGGAATGTTTGAGGGGGAGGGGAAGTAGAAGAGGGGAATGTTGGAGGGGAGAAATGAAAGTTGGAGGGGGAGAAGGAAGGGTGTATTGGAGGGTTGAAGTGTTAGGTTGGTTTTCCATGGTGGAATATAAGATGAGTTGTATTCACTGTTTTCTTAATTGCACAGTATATAAGTGAATGTATAAAATGAAATGAAAACGAAATAAAACAGTCTTCATGATTAAAAAAAAAAAGAAAATTTTGTTATTAAATATTATGGATGTTTAGCTAGAATAGGATATAAGGATTTAGTGTTAATGGATAATTTTATAAATAAGTAAATGAAATGCCAGTATGTGAGTATTAAATTGCCTTCATCCGGAGTTGGATCTCATGTCTACAGCCTAGTTGGAGAATATGAGTTATGATGTAGGACAGAAGAGGGTAAAGTTCAAATGCAATTAAGCGGAAAGCAGTTTTGACTCCAGAGGAGTCCACGTCAGAATGTTGATCCTAATAAACAAAGGGATAAAACAGTCCAACCTATCAAAAACAGCACCACAAAAATAAGATTAGGAACACAAGTTGAAATGGGGAAGAAATGGTAAGTGAGCACCTGTCTACCCGTCAATATAGTTACTTGGACTTCAGTAAGGCATTTGATAAGGTAGACCATACCTACTACTAGATAAAGTAGAAGAATGTGGGTTAGACAGCATCACCACCAGATGGATTCGTAACTGGCTGACCAACCACACTCAACATGTAGTCCTCAATAGAACTGCATCTTCATGAGGGGGAGGGGAAGCATGCAGTAGAGCACCCCAAGGCTATGTTTTGGGGCCAGTACTCTTCAACATCTTCATCATTGATTGGATGAGGGAATAAATGGGGAACTCATCAAATTTGCAGATGACACCAAGCTGGCAGGAATACCTAACATTCCAGAAGATAGGCTAAAGATACAGGAGAATCTTGACAAACTTGAACATTGGGAACTATCTAATAAAATGAAATTGAATGGTGAAAAGAGTAAGGTTCTACATTTAGCCAACAAAAACGAAATGCACAGGTAGAGTATAGGTGGTACCTTGCTCAACAGTATGTAACTGTGAAAGGGATCTTGGAGTCCTAGTGGGACAACCATTTAAACATGAACAGCAGTGTGCAGCAGCTGTCAAAAAGCCAACACAGTTCTAGGCTGCATAAACAGAGGGATAGAATCAGGATCACGTGAAGTGTTAATACCATTTTATAATGCCTTGGTAAAGCCACACTTGGAATACTGCTTCAGTTTTCGTCACCACAATGTAGAAAAGATGTGGAGACTCTAGAAAGAGTGCAGAGAAGAGCAACAAATATCATTAGGGGACTAAAACATATGAAGAACTGTTGCAGGAACTGGGTATGTCTAGTTTAATAGAAAGAAGGACTATAGGAGACATGATAGCAGTGTTCCAATATCTCAGGTGTTGCCACAAAGAAGAGGGAGTCAAACTATTCTCCAAGGCACCTGAGGGTAGAACAAGATGCAATGGGTGGAAACTAATCAAGGAGAGAAGCAACTTTGAACTGAGGAGAAATTTCCTGACAGTTAGAACAATTAATCAGTGGAACAGCTTGCCTTCAGAAGTTGTGAATGTCCCAACACTGGAAGTATTTAAGAAGATGTTGGATAGCCATTTGTCTGAAACAGTATAGGGTTTCCTGCCTAGGCAGGGAGTTGGACTAGAAGACCTCCAAGGTCCCCTCCAACTCTGCTATTGTATTGTATTGTATAAATGATTGGATTTCTTTTGAATTTTGTCTTGAGGTCGTAAATTAATTAGATCATCTTCTGGGAACTTCACAAAGAGCCAAAACTGACTTAAAAAAAATTCTGGGTTTCCTGAAGCCCGGGTTCTCTGAGCACTCTCCCAATGTTTGGGCTGCTTGGAGGGAAAATCAGCAACAGGAGATGGATTGTGGCTGGAGGTATGTGGCAATGCCAAGCAGCGATGCCTAGTCCCCAGAATAAAGGGAAGTGTCTCAAGCAAGCTGGCGAGGGTGGACTGGAGGTGGGACTGGAAACAAGCCAGAACTCCCAAAGGCCCAGATGGAATCCTGAGGGAGTGCAAAAGAGCAACAGAGGGAGGATTTTTACCAAGCCACCCTTCATGATGCGGGGCCATCATGTTGCCCAAAAGGGAAGGGAGGGACATCTGATCCTGTTGATTGGATGTCGATGCTGAAATCAACCTGGGGAAATGTCAAAAAAGCACTGGCTAAAGTAGCACAAACCTATAAGAACAGGCAGATAAAGACCGGGTGCGCAACGGCCATTCCAGGTGGGAGAGAAGGTTTACTTCTCCACAAAATATTTGAGATTAAAACTGCCTAACAAGAAACTGGGGCTGAAGTTTATGGGACCATTCCCCATAGTAAGATAATCAACCCCAGTCACAGTGCAATTGAAACTACCTCAATTGTTGGGGAAGGTACACCCAGCATTTTATAGTAGCCTCTTAAAATCTGTGATCGGATCCACTCTGAGACCACTACCCCGGGAGCCCCCAGGCCCTATGGTCATAGGGGGCCAACCACTATGAAGGTCAACAAATCCTTGATTCAAGGTGGCACAGGAGACAACTGCAATACTTAATCAAATGGAAGGGCTACCCATTATCGGAGGCATCTTGCGTGAAAAGTAAAAATATCAAGGCTGATCGCCTCATAGCAAAATTCCATACAGAAAATACAAGCAAGCCTGGGGGAGGGTTACCTGTACTCAAATTGTCTTTGTGTCACAGAGGTCGCTTTCAGGAAGTGAGGGGAGCCGGATGTCAACTTCTAAAGCATTGCCATGACTAATATCAGGCTGGCATGGAAGGGGAAATTCCATGCATGCCTTCTTCCAGAGTCGGATCTCAGATGAGGCACAACTGAGTTTTCAATGTGTAAAGAATCAGGTGCTCGACTCGGTCCGGGACCCCTCTGCTCGGGAGGTACCGTGGCCGCTGGAGGGGGACTCGGGGAGTCGAACGGAGCTCCCCAGTCCCCGGCCTTGCCAGGCGAGGCAGCACGAGGTTTGAACTGCTGCCGTCCCAGGCGGGGGTGGTGTCTCGGGTACCCAGCACACGTGTTTGGGGAGGGAAACTGGTGGCGCAGAAAGAGGCCGACCCTCAGGCATGGCAACCGCGGCACGCCGGCTGTGCACAGAAGGGACGCCCGGAGTGGAGAACAGCCACGGCAGCTGCCCGCCTTTCCACCCTTCGGGCCTGCAGAAGTTTCCCTCCGATCGGAGAGGGAGAGGAGTGGGAGCCGGTCTGGTCCGCCGCATTGGCTCTCGGTCTCAAAGACGAAAGGAAGGACGGACGAAGCGAGAGAGGGCGATGCACTCGGCCACCGTCACGGTGACCAAAACCAAATGCAGTATTCCAAGCGTGGCCTTGCCAAGGTGTCATAAAGTGGTACGAACACTTCACATGATGTCGATTCTATCCCTCTGTTTATGCAACCTAGAACCGTTTTGGCTTTTTTTCTTTTTTCTTTTTTTTTTTTCTTTTGACAGCAGCGCACTGCTGGGTCACGTTTAAATGAGAGATCCGAGATCCTCTCACAGTTACTACTATTGAGCAAAGGACCCCCTATACTGGGCCCGTGCATTTCGTTTTTTCTCACCTAAATGCAGAACCTTACTCTTTCCACCATTGAATTTCATTTGATTAGCTAGTGCCCAATGCTCGAGTTTGTCGAGATCTGTCAGCTGCGACTTCATTTAATAATCAGGAAAGAAACCACTCAACTCCATTTGTTTGAAATCAAGTGTACTTTTACTAATTATAAATGAACATAGCAAAGCTAAGCTGAAACTGTTAATTAGGCGCGGAAAGCAAATAATATCATGTAAATTCAATCCCTCCCTTGCACCCAGTCCATAGTCCCAATTATAATGCACCCAACTGTCAGGTGGGAGATAACTTCAAAAGACATCACCAGAGGGACAGTTAACCTTGGCGGGAAACTCCTCTCACTCCACATGTGCAGTAAGATGGTCAGGTCAGCGTCTAGAATCTTCCTCCAGCACATCATGATTCCCCTCCCAAATACCATGCCCCCCCTCTCCCGTACAATGGCAGCCGAAGCAGCAGCAAAGCAGAGGCTGACAAGATCCTTCTGATTCTTGAAGCCTGTCTTCTGGAGTGTCAGCTGTCCTGCCGGCGTGGCATCATCTGCGCATTTGATGAGTTTCCCCGTTATTCCCTCATCCAAATCATCGACGAAGCGGTGGAAGAGTACTGGGCCTAAAGCAGAGCCTTGGGTACTCCACTGCATACTTTCCTCCATGTTAGATTGGACTGTTTTATTCCCTTTGTGTAAAGACAGATGCATCATCATCATCGTCGTCATAAATGAGTTAAATAGTTCTGCTTTCTCCCCGTTGCTTGTCACCTTCTTGCCACTTTCTCCCAGCAAATGGACCAATTGTTTCCTCCTTGCCTTTTTTTCTTGTTTTTAACACGTCAGAATGGAAGAAGCTTCTTTGGTGGTGGTGGTTGTTGCTGCTGTCTTTACTTTTGTGGCAAGACTTTCTTCCATTGTGAGCGGTCAGCCTCTCTTTCGCTATTTGCTTTTGGCTGCTGTTGAAACAGGGAGGGTGGAGGCAGGGCTGGTATTTGGGAAGGGAAGTTTTGAGTACAGGAGAGATTGTAAAAAGGGAGTTTTGTTCTCACCGTCTGCTGCGCATGAGGGAGATAGTGATTGAGGTTGCCAAGGCCGACTGTCTGCATACCAACCTGACCCGATGATGCTTTTTGAAGACGGAAATCGCAGTTGATTGAAAACATCAAGGAAATGATGGGTCCTTCCTTCCTTCCTTTAAAGTAGCGAAGGAAGGAGCCTGTTTGGCCTGTTCTCTGGCACAGGAGGGAAGATTTCACCGTTCCCGGCAGCTGTGCTCTATACAGTATCATACGGGAGTACTTAAGAAAGGCACATCCGAAGAAAGACGAAAGAAGAAAAATAACAGCTCCCCAAAGAAACCAGCACGGTTGCATAAAAAACTCTCCAAAAGACAAAAAGGGGCACGTGACCAAGGCAGAATGTCAGCCAACAGCAGCCCGAGCTGTAAGACAAAGCGAGGAAAGCTAAGGCTCACAATGAAAAAGAAAGAAAGAAAGAAAAGACAAGAAGAAAGAAGAAAGAAGAAAGAAAGAAAGAAAAGAAAGAAAGAAAGAAAGAGGAAGAAGGCGGGGCTTAGCAGTGAGAAGACGGACTTTCAGGCAGCTCCTGAGAGACCATCTAACCGGGTCATTTGGACGATTCTTTTTGGATCTAAGCTGTCCCGGAGAGACAGTGAAAGATAGAGGGAACTCCAGTGGTCCTAGAGATGTTCGCAAAATCTCTGGGAACCTAAGGAAAGCCCTCTTTGCCAGTGATTTTCCGGATCAGCCCGATGCTGACTGAAACTGCAAAAGCCCAGAGAGGAGAGTGGATATGAACATGTCGTTTGGTGTGAGTTTTAAATCTTTTTTTCTTGTTGAAAGAGAACACTCTAAATTGGAAACTTAGTTTAAAATAAGGCTGACTAGTGAGAAAAGTGGCGAGGATAAATGTTGCCGATTGAAAGATCATTTTTCTGTTCCTTTTTTTTATCTTTGGAAGCCGGCTGGACTTTCTTGTAATTTAAATCGGCCTTTTGTGCTCCTCTTTTTTGCTGTCGACATTTTTAACCTTGAACCTAGTGGGGACCTTGAATTTAAACCTAAAGTGCTTTGAAGATGTGTTTTTTGTTTTCCTTTAGCTTTTTGGCTGTATTTTAACAATTAGTAATTAACAATCACTATGGAAGTCTTAACAAAGCTAATGCAAGCTATAAACTACAAACACAAGCTAACACTGCCATCTAGTGGACTTGAACTGTTGTTATCAAAATCCCCCCTGTAATGCATTTGAAACTGTTATTTACACAGCTGGATTTCTGTTAGATTAAACAATAGAGCTGAGAAGACCTTGGAAAGACTTTTATCTTAGGGGGGGGGGGAGAAGAGTCCGAAAAAAACATTTGTTTTAGCTTGTTGGCATCCTTTCATCTCTCAATACCATTCTCACACCATCCTGCTGTGGAGATATTGACATTGATTTTTTCTTTTTTGATCATTCTTGTTGACTTTTTGATTTTTTACACTTTTTTTCTGTTTTGATCATTCCTTTTAACCTTTGGACCATTCTTTTTGACCTTTTGACTATTTACACCTTTTTTTCTTTTTCCCACTTGTAGCTTGAAGTACTCCTCCTTTTCTTTTGGGAGGGTGTGTGTGTGTATATATATATATATATACACATACATACATACATACATACATACATATACACATACACATACACATACACATACACATACACATACACATACACATACACATACAAATACACATACACATACACATACACATACACATACACATACACATACGTGTATGTGTATGTGTATGTGTATGTGTATGTGTATGTGTATATATGTCTCTAGTTGTTCGGGTTTCCTCCCGCGTAGAATTGGAGATGTCTTGGCGACATTTCGACGAAGTCTCATTCGTCATCTTCAGGCTGCCTATTAGAAAAGGAAGAACTGGCACAAAAAATTAGAGGTGCCAAACAGAATTATTTTGAAAATGCGAATAAGCCAGGCAGGTGGTTGGCATATAAGATGAAAAAAGAGAGAGAAACAAAGAAAATATTTCAACTAAGAGATAAACAGGGAAAAATTCAGTAGAAATACTGAGAAAAAAAATATTATACAAGACTACTATGCTAAACTCTATGAACAAGAGAAGGTGGAGGAGGGACGAGTTAAAAAGTACTTACAAGATGCCAACCTCCCCCAGGTACCAGACGAAACTAGAACAATGTTAGAAAGTAAAATAACAATGATGGAGCTAACAGAGGCACTTAAAAAACAAACCAACGGGAAAGCTCCAGGACCAGATGGACTACCGGTGGAATTTTACAGAACATTTGAAGAAACACTGACCTTCCCACTCCTACAAGTCATGAATGAAGTGATATCTGAGAGCAAAATACCGAAGTCATGGTCAGAAGCGTATATCACACTACTTACCCAAGGAAGAGACCGATCTAACACAATCAAGAATTATAGACCAATCTCCTTATTAAATTCAGACTACAAGCTATTTGCATCTATACTAGCTGAGAGACTTAAAAAATATTTAAATGGCTTCATCCACTCAGATCAAAATGGCTTCTTACCTAAAAGAAAAATTAAAGACAATATGAGAATGATTTGAATACTTTGGAATACTATGAGGCCCATCCTGAAAAGCAAATGGCACTGATGTTCCTCGATGCGCAGAAGGCTTTTGACAATGTGAATTGGCAATTTATGTTTTTGCAACTGGAAACAGATGAATTTTGGCAAGAAATTCACTCAAACTATACAAATGATATATCAGAAACAAGCAGCAAAGATAATGGTAAATGGAGAACTAACAGATCCGATCGAAATAAAGAGAGGTACGAGACAAGGCTGCCCACTATCACCACTACTTTTTGTCCTAACACTAGAGGTCTTAAAGATCAGAGAAGAAGAAGAAATAAGAGAAATGAAAATTAAGAGAGAAGAGCATAAACTACAAGCGTTTGCAGATGACTTAGTTTTTATTCTTGAAGATGCTTTAGAAACAGCACCCAAATTGCTAGAAAGAATAGAGGAATATGGAGAAGTAGCAGGCTTGAAATAAACAAAGATAAAACAAGATCATGACGAAGAATATCCAGCAACACAAAAGGAAGAGCTGTCAGAAATGTTGCAGATTCAAAATACAAGTAAGGTTAAATATTTGGGGATATACCTATCACCTAGATGTAGCACTCTTAAAGAGGATAACTATATCAGACTCAAAACGACAAATAGCAATTGATTTGGAGAAATGGGAAAATTTGCACTTATCAATGATGGGAAGAATCTCTACAATTAAAATGAACATCCTACCTAGAATTCTATACCTGTTTCAGACAATCCCATCAGATTGGGTAAGGACTTTTTTCAAGATCTAAATAAAATAGTTCTGAAATTTATTTGGCAAGGGAAAAAAGCTAGAATAAAACTTAAATTACTACAAGATACTAGATCTAGAGGAGGATTTGGGCTACCTGATTGGGAGCTATACTATCAAGCAACAAACTTGATGTGGATTAGGAATGGATATCATTAAAAACTCTAGATTATTGAATGTAGAAGGTCATGACATTGTTGGGATGGCATGCTTTCTTATGGTATAAGGGAACTAAATCACATGGTTATTTTAGAAGACATTATATAAGGGATGCGTTGCTGTTAAACTGGGAAAAGGTAAAAAGATTACACTGTTTGAAAATTCCAGTCTGGATGTCAACAATTGAAGCATTTTCATATCCAATAATATATAAAAAGGAACAAACAGTTAGATATATAGAATTATTGAATTCAGAGGGTGAGCTCAAATCTATTCAAGAGTTGAAACAAGAAGGGATGGAAATGAACTGGTATTCATATGTACAGATACAATCTAGATATAATGAAGATAGAAAAACTAAAGGTCTTTATAATAAAATGACTGAGTTAGACAAAATTTTAACAGGCACTGATGCAAAAGTAATTGAAAAACTATATGGATATTTATTGGAGTTTAAATTGCATGAAGAACAGTTAAAGAAACTATGATAGCTTGGGTTAAAAAACTTTAGGTATGGGATTGACTTAGAGAATTGGCAGAAATTGTGGTCTCAAAATTACAAAATGACAATGTCTACTGGCATATAGAGAAAACTTGTATAAGATGTTTTACAGGTGGCACCTGTAAATGTTTAACAGCAGCCAGAATTGTATTTGCAAAAAACTGGAAAAAACGAAACAATACCAAAACAGGAAGAAGTTATCCAAAAAATAATGGGACTGTGCTGAAATGAGTAAATTGACATTTGAAATTAGAGAGCAAGAGGATGAGCAATTTTATAAGATATGGGATTTGTTTTATCGGTGGCTAGGGGGAAAAAATAAACTTTGGAAATGAAAAATGATATGCTTTATTGAAGAAAGTTGAATGATGATATAATTATGCTGTGAAATAATCTAACAATGATACAATGAAGAATTAATATAAGGTCTGGTGATATAATGTATAATGTTAAGAACTTATTATAATGATATTTCGCTGCTGATACGCAATTATAATAAGGGAACAAATGAAAACTGGTATATATAGGCAGCGACGTCTTGTTGAAAAATGAAGGAATAAGATCTCTGTTTGAAGGTATGTAATGCAAGGATAACAATGAATATAAGTATACTTCTGGGGAAAAATAATGCTAATGTTAACTGAATATATATTGTAGAATGAAAATGAGGCCTTTAGTTATATTAGATGAAACATTTGAGACGGTAAATATTATTTGAAGATGTAGTTGTTAAAAACACTTGTAACCAAACGACATGCTGCATGTGATGATCGTTTTTTTTCTCTTTTTTGTGTTTTTTTTCCTTTTTTTTCCCTTTTTTTTTTCCTTTTTTTTTAACCCTAGGTTATTGTGGTGTCTATTAAATATATAACAGAGAGACACGGGGTGTGTGTATGGGGGGAAACATAGTAGGGATGGATTGCTACAGGCAGGGAAGTAAGAAACGATACAAATCAAAATCTATTAAATGAAACGACGAATGTATAAGAATGATAAAGGTTAAAACACCTGTAATCAAATGACATACTGTATGGGATGATGGGCTTTGTTTCCTTTTTTTTGTCTGTGTGTGTGTTTTTTTCTCCCTCTGCCTTTCTTTTTCTATTGTTATGTGATTATGTTGTCTATGTAACAAAATAAAAAAAATTCCTATAAAAAAAAAGAAAGAAAGAAAGAAAGAAAGAAAGAAAGAAAAGGTTTCTTCTGAGGTGCTAAAAAACAAGGAAAAGTCAAGGAAACGATTGGTCTGTTGCCAGGAGACGGTGCCGAGAAGGTGACGAGCAACCGGGAGAAAGCAAACTCAATTTTAAAGAATAAAAACCTGTTTTTTAAAAAAAGAATAGAACTGACCGAGGACCATTAATCGTGGGTGGGACGACCCGACTCCAGAAGCTGTGAACACTTCGAGAAGTTGTAAGTTTTTAAGAAGATCTCAGATAACCACAACCCACAGAGGCCGCTTCCAGCGGCTCTTCCCTCCCTCCCTCCCTCCCCTCTCCCTCTCTCCCTCCCTCCCTCATTGACCAGCGAGCTCAGCCGACTGATGTAGTATAACGGCGCTGCCCGGTCTACCTGCCAGAAGGAAAGAGGAGAAACCCGATACTGGCGCTGCCCGGTCTACTCGAGAATTGGAGGGCGCCACAGTGTCCCAGAAACAGGGTGGAAAATGCGTGTGTGTATATATATATATATATATATATATATATATATATATGTGTGTGTGTGTGTGTGTGTGTGTGTGTGTGTGTGTGTGTGTGTGTGTGTACATTTTCCACACTGGTCTGGGACACACACTGTGGCGCCCTCCGATTTTCGAGTAGACCGAGCAGCACCGGTATCGGGTTTCTCCTCTTCCTTCTGGCAGGTAGACCGGTGACCTGTCGGAGACTTGCATCGGTCCACCGAGCTTGCCGTCCAATATATATATAATACTGCGGATACGCTTTGATGCGGGGCACCTCTCCCTCCTCTGCCCCCGCCGCCTCCCTTCCCCGTCGTACCTATCTTTCCAGGTAAAATTCATGGGAAAATCCCATAGGGGGAAAAGCCCACTTAGGGTTAGGGTTAGGTCCCATGAACTCAGACAGAAGAATTGACACCGCTAATGGATTTGCAGCTCATCGGTATGGTTAGGGGGGAGTTGACTTTTCCAACCCGTCGTATCTACCTTTCCAGGTAAAATACATGGGAAAATCCCATAGGGTGGAAAAGCCACTTAGGGTTAGGGTTAGGTCCTCATGAACTCAGACAAGAGAATGGACATCGCCAATGGATGGCTAAGCAAGTATTCTAATATGTTCATCAGAAAAAAGTCGGATTAATTTAAAGCTAATATTTTGGGCTCGATCTGATCCTATATAACACAACTTTCCTCATTGTTTTTTCAGATCAGAAATAACTTTGTTTCAGAGGCTCTGAGTGATAAGTCAGTTTTTCCACCACATGTACCCAAAGAAGGATTCCAGTACCCAGCAATTGTCCAACTGCTCCTCCACTTCAGATGGACCCTGATTGGCCTCTTTGCTTCAGACATAGGGAAGGGAGAGAATTTCATGAGGATTCTTACTCCTATGCTTGTCAGGAATGGAATTTGTGTAATTATATCACAACGATTCTCAACACATGGATACACAGCATCCTCCAGGATTCCCTCTCTAAGTGGAAACAAGTCAACATCTTTGTTCACTTCATAGTGAACTCATAGTGAATATGATTCCTTTGGGAGAATTCTTCCTTTCCATTTAGCATTTATGCGTTGCCAGACCCATTGAGGGGAAAGTCTGGATCCTCACAAATTTTGCAGTGTATACAATGAACAAGCGCAGACTTCTCAAATACATCCATCAGGGACGTGCAGTCGGGGGAGGCAGGGGAGGCAGAGCCTCACCACTGTCATCATGAAAAGAAAAAAAAAAGTAAAAGGAAAAAGGCTGAGCTAGTTGCTGCCAGAATCACCATGGATGACTCTGCATAGTGCTTAACTGTTTAAAAAAGCCTCTTAAAAAGTGCCCTTTACAGGAGGCAGCAGGAGAACGAGGTGCCTCATCTAGTCTGACTTTATGATCACTCGAGCAGAGCTAAGCAAGTGTTAAAAGCTGAAAACTTCCTGATGTAGATGAGGCACGTCATTCTCCTGCCTCCTATAGAGGGTGTTTTAGAGGCTTTTTAGAGGCTCTGGCAGCAACTAGTACAGCATGACCGCAGCTCATGTTTTTCCTTTACATTTTCTTTTCTTTCATGATGGCAGCAAAAGCAGAGTTGAAATCCTCTCTGAAACAGCTGGAAAAGGTACGTGTGTGGGGTTGGAGGGAGGGGTAGGAATCAAAAAGTTTGATTGCATGCAGAGCCACGTTGCCTTTTCAAACACACACCACCACACACACACTCTCTCCCCCTGGATAAAAGTAGATAAGCCCAGTTTCACTAATTACAAGTTTGAAAAGCGACGTGGCTCCACCTCAATCAAAGGCTGGGATCGGGAAGGCAGCAGGGGAATTGGGGGGGGTATGGCAGAGGAGCTGCTTTCAAGCCATTGGAAAATATATCCAATCCAACTTCTGTGCTTGTGTTGTTTGAGAGTGAGTGAGTGAGAGAGGGATCCAACTTCTGTGTGCGTGTGTGCTGTTTGAGAGAGATGGGAGGGAGGGGGAGGGAGAAAGAAAAGAATGAAGGAAAATTTTTTCGCAAAGCTGTTGCTTTAAATCGAGAACTGAGCGTGCCTGGGTGTGGAATTCTGGGAGTTGAAGTCCACAAGTGTAAAAAATTTGAAACCCCTGTGTCAGTGCTCACCAGCCATAAACCTCACCACACGTCACTGCTTTAAATCAGACTGAGGATGCCTGGGCAATGTTCCCTCTAATTTTTTTTCAGTGTGAACAGAAAAGTATAGTGTTTGAGCGGCACATTTTCATGCCTGAGCATCTGAAATTTTTCACAGATGTCACCTAAGACAACAACGCAATCAGTATTATTTGAAACTCAAAGTTATGTTTATTCAAGGTACCCGCTTAATTAAAAGTGTTATATAATATCAGTATCACTTAACATGCTCCTGCTTAGCAACCAAAATGTTGGCTCAGAAAGTCTGGCATTTGAAGCACGCAATCTTAAAGCTGTTGTTACAAGATCCTTGCACCCCTAACCCTTTTAGAAAAAAAAACCCAGGGGTCTTCAAACCTGACAGCTTTAAGACTTGTGGACTTCAACTCCCAGAATTCCTCCTCCAGTCATGTTGGCTCAGGAACTCTGGCATTGAAGTGTGCAAGTCTGAAAGCTGTCAAGTTACAAGATCCTTGCACCTATAACCCTTTAGGAAAAAAAAAACCAGGGTCTTCAAACCTGACAGCTTTAAGACTTGTGGACTTCAACTCCCAGAATTCCTCCTCCAGTCATGTTGCAGCAATGTCATCTGCGTGGACCTGCTCCATCTTCGGTTTTTTCACTGGGGGCATGGCTGCCACTGAAGATACCGCCAAGCCCCCGTCACCACCAGAATAACTGCTGTCGCTGCCTTCTCCTCCAACAGCACCACCACATTTGCTGCCTGGCACTGCAGCTGAGGTGAAGCCGCCAAAGCTCCCGCTGCCACCCGCCGCTGTCATGGTCTCTGTGTTACCTCTGCTGCCTCCTCCTCCTCCACCATGCTTTTGAGAAGCCATGAGGGCCTTTTTTTCCTGCTCCCGCCCCTCCGCCGCCTTCCTACTGGCTCCCGTGGCCTCAAAAGCATGGCGGAGGAGGAGTGGGAGGGATAACATGGGGCCCAGCTCAGGTGCTCCACGTGGAGGGGGAGGCACCACTGCCATGGTGGGGTGCCAGCGGGAGCTTTGGCGGCTTCACCTCAGCCGCAGTGTCGGGTGGCAAATCTGGCAGTGCTGTTGGAGGAGGAGGAGGAGCGGCAGCAGACATTTCTGTGGCGGCGGGGGCTTGGGGGTTCACTTCAGCTGTAGCGCTGGGCACAAATGGCTATGATGGCCGCCCATAAGGACCTCCACGGGCTTGCTTTGCTGAACACGGGGCGACTGACACTAGTTTGAGAGGCCGCGGCTGGTGCAAACTACCGTCAGTCGCTCTGTGCTCATCAAAACAAGTCTATGGAGGTCCTTTGTGGTGGCCAATTCTAGCCGCCTGCAAAGGACTTCCCCGCATTTTCTTTGCTGAACACGGTGCGACTGACGGTAATGAGTGGTGCAGCCAGCGTCTGAGAGGACCTAGGAGATTGGCTGTGCCGCGTAAGCTCCTGCCGCCGTCCCCACGCCCGTGTTAATCTAATTTTCTGAGGCCCCTCAGCTTCCGGAGCCTGTGACAGAAATCACTGCGCGGCAGTTAGAAACTGCTGCGTGGTGTTTTCTTGCCACATGCACAGCCACGCAGCCGCGCACCTTAGAGGGAACAGTGATGCCTGGCTGTGGAATTCTGGGAGTTGAAGTCCACAAGTCTAAAAAAATTTGAAACCCCTGTGTCAGTGCCTCACTAGCCATAAACCTCACTGCACGTCACTGACATCCATAGTATTTGGAACTTTGGTATTGGAAAAAAGAGATCAAAAGATTCTGCCTTTGAGCCCCATTTTTTTGTGGAAGAAAAGTTTGAAGACCATTATTTTGACTGTTCTCTTTCAAAGCATACATTTTCTATCAAAGGCTGCAGAGATGTACCCAGAAAGCCCCACTGGAGACCCAGTGGAAAAGGAACAGAAGATGGATTGCAAATTGCTACCAATATTACACTATCATAAAGACTCTGGCCCAGGCCTTGAATGCCGCCTATTCCTCCAGATCGAGGAGGAGAAGGAAGGAGGGAAAATAAGACTTTGGGGTCTCCAAGGCTGCAGCCATAGCAGGTATGGGGTCCCAATATGATCCATTAATCTTGGTTTCTTTGGGAGAAGGAGCCCAGAGGAGAAGGAGGGGGAACCATCTCAAGCTTCTTATGCTGCAAAAGTTGGGCAGATTTGGCCAATCTAATTGCTCAGGGGATAATGCTCCAAAGAGGAGACACCGTGACAGATAAATTTTCAAATTCAACATAGCTCATTTTAAAAGGCTGTTATGCATTTTTAAACAAATCGCTGTATGTGTGGTTTGGTGATTGCCATTGTGGAACGTTACCCTTATAAATCTTAAGGACACCCTGAGACCATCTAGCCCAACCCTTCCTCTCTGCAGGAATCCCAGTTAAAGCCTCTTGGCTGCTCAGTCCTTTGCCTTAGACAGACATGTCAAATTCAAGGCCCACAATGTGGTTAGTTCTGGCCCTGGGACTTGAGTTGGGGTCTCTCCAAACCAGGATGTTGACTTCCTGGGAGTCTGATGGATACATTGCCTTCTTTCCTGCTGACTCACATTCAGTTTGCAATCATCTAGCATTTTGATATTGTTTTCAAAATGATTTTGGTATCCCTCATCTACCTCCCAATGCTTCATTATATGAGGTAGTATATTTTATCAGGTCATAAAAATCAGATATTTTTCCACTTCTTTTTACTCATGCACTCCATTAGGAAATCAGAAATAATTCCTTAGAAGATAATCTTTAAAAGACATCAGATTAGCTTTATGTGAGAATTGTTATAAACATTGCATCAAATCTTGAATTACAGAGATTTATCAACTCTTCTGTACTGACATCATAGAAAAAGTGATCACCCAGGAGAAGTGATTATTCATAATTACCCAGTGTTGTGATAAATAGTAAAAACATTAAAAGTTATTTTAGTACAATTTTATGACAGTTTTTATCCACTTAATCATACCATTGATCCCTCATTTAACTTAGTTTCTAGTCACATCACAAAAAAAATTTATTAGTACTTTACTGAAATCAGGTTGTTGGGGGCAATATGCTGACTCTGTAAACCACTTAGAGAGGGCTGAAAGCCCTATGAAGGCGGTATATAAGTCTAACTGCTATACTCTGGGAGATTTGCAGCATCAGGTGTACAATCTTCTGTTAAAATAGCCTTACAATAAGTGAATTAGTTTACCTGGTGATGTTTCCTGTCTGGTCTACCAGGGAGAAGATTAGCCTGACAAGTTTCTTGCTTTCTGATAATCAACCTGTTGTTTTCAAGGAGTTTATGAATATCTCTTTGTCTCCATTATTCATTTTAAGTGTCACCTGCTCTAGAAAGTTCACTATAATTGACCAATTATGCCAATTATATTTTCCCAATATATATCTTCTCAGTCTATGATTGACAAATCTTGCTGAGCTTTTTTTGTTTGCTTATGAAGATTATGTTCTCCCTAACTAAGCACATTTGAAAGATAGAAAATTGTAGAAGAATATTCAGATCTGTCATAGGATACAAATTTTCAGCTTTTCAAATTCTTGGATGTTTCAATACTAGTTTCATCCCTTTCTGGACAAGAATGAGTTTTGCAATCTTTCCTACTTTAAACTCTACTTGGACCAAATGGAGAAATAGCAGCAGATCTGGCCATCTGGAGCTTCTTGGTTCTCCCGAAGAAGGATCCCAGGAAAGAGATTCTGGGGATGATTGAAATACAGAGACTTGTTATCAGACAAGATGTTCTTACCTGGCTTAAGCTGCTCAACAAGGTGGGTGAGATTATGGTGTATGCTTTCCAAACCCTTAGGTCACATTTCAAGTGAGGTCAACCTTGTCCCCAAGGTGGTTGACCTTCAGTTGAACTGAATGTGGGGAGTAGAAACCTGATGGTTTTCTTAGACTGCTTGGGAGGTTTCAGTCCCGTTCCATTTTGCAACATCTACAATTTAGTATCTCCATCAGAAACCTAGAAGGGCTGAGGAGTGTGTAGCTAATCACATTGGTTTTGTTTGCTTTTTGTACACAAATAGCAAAGAAGAAGGCAAGTCAATTGACTAGTACCTGAGTTTAGGTTGGGCAGGTAAAATTAAATCATGATTGGGTGAAGGTCCTTTGGGTTCCACTGGGAAGAAGCTTCATCTTGTCCTGCTTGGGGAAATTGTTCCCTGAAAAGGCAGGCTCAAGGTCTGGGATGTTCTTAAAGAGAGCAGACATAGTCAGCATTATCCAAGCCTCCCTTTGACACACACCCATGATGGAGTGAGTGAGCTTCTTCTCCGAGGAAGGACCTCCAAGACTCTCCATCACATGAAATTGCCATGACTGCTCTGATGTGCCCTGACCCAGACAACGGAAGCACTGGAACAAAGGAAAGCCATTCTCATCTATGAAGTTACAAGGGAGAAATTGAAAGGAAATGCTAGATTTGACCTTTGGCTTGTAAAAGGATCCTTTTTGAGGGACATGTTATCATGATCTCACCTCCATCTCATCTTACTCTAGTTCTAGAAACTAGGCAGTCAGTTTTAGTTTCATTTCTGCAGTATGGTAGATAGAAAAAAAATGAATAACTAAATATGTAAATCAACAAAGAACATCACTGTTAAAATAGAAAGTCCTAATTTCTAAGGGATATTCCCTTTGTATTTTAAGTTCAAGATAGTTTTGCACTACTTTCAAAGGAGAGAAGCTTTGCAATGCTTTACATACTCTAGAAGAAAACATACCAGACGTTTCTTTCTTCATCACAGGTGATGGAGAGGAAGCACTGGTCTTCACTTACTGCCTAAATCTTTTCTCAATTCCATCCCTCCAGATTTTATTAACTAGAAAAGTCTCTTATTGCTATATGATATGCCAGAAGCAAAATGGAGGAATTAAGTGAAAAATCTCCAGTGAATCCTAGAGACTATTTGGATAATGTCCATTTGTACCTCCATTTTCCATGGATGCTGAGTCCTACACATTTCTTTGGCATTCCTTGTTTTCTGCTCAGTCTCTGCCTCAAATGTGTGGAAAGTTGTCATCCTGGATTTGTCAAGAGGGCTCGAGAAGAAAAGCCACTTTGCTGCAATGAATGTGTTCCGTGTCCGGAGGGGACCTTCTCCACTCAGGAAGGTGGGTGACACTGGAGGAAAGGAAGTGGAACTGATTCATTACATACATCAAATAATAAAGGTTCATATGACGGTTCTCGTTCGTTTTGTTTATTGGTTTTGTATGCCGCCCAATCCCAAAGGACTCCGGGCGGCTCACAATAAAATGGGGGAGGGAATAAATAAGACAATACAAACAATATTAAAATACACAACAGTCACAAATGGAGCGGGGCTGCGTATTTCAACACCCCCCAGCCTGCCGGAACAGCTAGGACTTAGTAGCTTTACGGAAGGCCGGGAGGGTAGTAAGGGTCCGGATCTCCACGGAGAGCTCGTTACAGAGGGCCGGAGGAGCAACAGAGAAGGCTCTCCCCCGGGGGGCGCCAGCCGACATTGGCTGGCAGATGGGACCCGGAGAAGGCCGAGCCTGTGTGATCGAATCGGTCTTTGGGAAGTCATCAGCAGGAGGCGGTCTCTCAGGTACCCAGGTCCGATGCCATGCAGGGCTTTATAAGTAACAACTAGCACCTTGAAGTGAATCCGGAGACCGATGGGCAGCCAGTGCAGCTCGCGGAGGATAGGTGTAACGTGGGTGTACCTAGGTGCACCCACAATCGCTCGCGCAGCTGCATTCTGGACTAGCTGAAGTCTTCAAACACTTTTCAAGGGCAGCCCCATGTAGAGCGCATTACAGTAATCCAGTCTTGAGGTGACGAGGGCGTGAGTGACTATCTGAAGTGCCTCCCGATCCAGATAGGGTCGCAATTGGTGCACTAGGTGAATCTGGGCAAAGACCCCCCTGGTCACAGCCGACAAATGGTGATCTAAAGTCAGCTGTGGGTCCAGGAGGACTCCCAAATTGCGAACCTTCTCTAAGGGGCATATAATTTCACCCCCCAGACTGAGAGATGGAGTAATTAGCCAATCTTTGGGAGGGAACATCAATAGTCATTCAGTCTTGTTGGGATTGAGTGCAAGCTTGTTCGTTCCCATCCAGACCCTAACAGCCTCCAGGCACTGGCACATCACTTTTACCGCTTCACTGAGTTGGCACAGGGCAGACAGATACAATTGTGTATCGTCTGCGTATTGGTGGTATTTAATCCCGTGCCACCGTATGATCTCACCCAGCAGCTTCATGTAGATGTTAAATAGGAGGGGGGACAGGATTGAGCCCTGCGGCACCCCATAATTGAGGGCCTAGGGGTCGACCTCTGCCCTCACCAACTGCGACCTGTCCGAGAGGTAGGAGGAGAACCATCGAAGAACGGTGCCTCCCACTCCCACCTCTCGCAACCATTGCAGAAGGATACCATGGTCGATGGTATCGAAAGCCGCTGAGAGGTCAAGGAGCACTAAGATAGAGGACTGACCCCTATCCCTGGCTCGCCAGAGATCATCAATCAGCACGACCAAAGCAGTTTCCGTGCTGTAGCCAGGCCTGAAACTGGACTGAAAGGAATCCAGATAATCGGTTTCATCCAAGGACCATCGGAGTTGAGAGGCCACCACTTTCTCAACACCTTCCTACAAAAGGGAGGTTGGAGACTGGACGATAGTTGCTCAAATGGCTGGGTCCAGAGACGGTTTCTTCGGGAGGGGTCTCACCACCGCATACTTTAGGAGGAGCGGGAAGGATCCCTCCCGGAGAGAGGTGTTAATTATCATCTGGATCCAGCCACGTGTCACCTCCCTGCTGGTCGAAACCAGCCAGGAAGGGCACGGGTCCAGTATACAAGTGGAGGCACTCACCACTCCCATGGCCTTGTCCACTTCCTCAGGCACGACAATTGAAACTCATTCCTAAACTCTGCTCAAGACCTTCCCCCGGTACCTCGGCTGGTACCATGCAATTGGAGTCCAGGTCTGTCCGAATCCGAGCGACTTTATCCATTAAATACTGGACAAATTCCTCAGCTCTACCTTGCAAATGTTCATCCGCGTCCCTCCCTTTCAGGAGGGAGCGGGTTATCCTAAACAAGGCGGCTGGGCGTGATTCAGCAGATGCAATAAGAGCGGCAAAAATGCGAACATTTCGCCGCCCGTATTGCCACAACATAGGCTCTGATATAGGCTCTCATCAGTGCTCAGTCTGGTTCTGAACATCACACAGGAAATTGTTTGGGTCCCAATTCTTCTCCTCACTTTCATAGATGATAGAAACAAAAAATGATTTAAAAAAAAAAAAAACTCTTATACTTCTTATCTTCTCCCACTAGAGGTCCTGGACTAGGCTCCCTGCATCACTTGTTGTCCAAAGAAGGTATTTCTTGAAAGGTAAAAGGAGAGAATAGTAAGGGAATGTTTTTTTCCTCAGATGCGGGAAAATGCACCAAGTGTCCAGATGACAAATATCCAAATGAGGCCAGAGTCCAATGTATCCCCAAAGTTATAACCTTCCTGTCTTATGAAGAACATCCGGCATCATCCTGGTCTCTTTTGCCCTGCTCTTGTTCTTAATCACAGACCTTATTTTAATCATCTTCATTATATACAGAGAAACTCCCATTGTCAAAGCCAACAACTGGGACCTCTCCTACATCCTCCTGGTGTCCCTCTTGCTTTGCTTCTTGTCTTCTTCTCTCTTCATTGGTCAACCAGGAAAGCCACCTGCCTTCTCTCCGACAAACAGTTTTCAGCATCGTCTTCTCAGCTGCCATTTCTTCTCTCTTAGCCAAAACCATCATAGTGGTGCTGGCTTTCTTGGCTACAAAACCAGGAAACCAAGTGAAGAGATGGTTGGGGAAGAGCTTGGCCAATTCCATCATCCTTTCTTGTTCTGCTGTCCAACTTGTCATCTGCTCAATCTGGCTGGGACTTTCTCCCCCATTCCCTGACTCTGATCTCCACTCCCAGCCTGGAGAGATCATCCTGCAATGCAACGAAGGGGCCGTTGTCATGTTCTATGTCACCCTCAGCTACATGGGCTTCCTGGCTGCCATCTGCTTCACGGTGGCTTTCCTGGCCAGGAACCTGCCTGGGGCCGTCAACAAAGCCAAGCTGATCACCTTCAGCATGCTGGTCTTCTGCAGTGTCTGGGTGACTTTTGTGCTCACCTACCTGAGCACTAAAGGGAAATACGTGGTGGCTGTCCAGGTCTTCTCCATCCTGGCCTCCAGTGCTGGTCTGCTGGGCTGCATCTTCATCCCCAAGTGCTACATTATCCTTCTGAGGCCAGACCTGAACACAAAGGAGCCGCTGACAGCCAGAATAAATGTAAAAACATGAGAAAAAAACACCACGATATTATAAGAATGGTAAAATGTCCTTTTATTTGAAAGAATTCCTGAATTATTTCCACTTAGATAGTATTCAGAAGTCAAAGAATATATCTACATGTTTCCAAATGGGAAACCGTTGAATGATTGTAATTGTTATAACTCCCTTCCTTTTCACCTCAAAAAACCTTGCTAAAGAGAACTCTGTGAAAGTTGTTCAGAGGAATTTGTTGTTCATCAACTGCCAATGAATTTGACACCTTTTAAAAAACAATTTCAGCAATGATTCCTATGGACAGCACTAAAAGTTTATGTATGAGAATGAATAGGAAAAGTGGTAAGATGGATTCTATGGGAGCCAAGCTCCAACTATGTTGTTTGTTAATCTCCATGAGAATCATTGACCATACCGCCAAGCCAGAGAAGGTGGGAGCTTCCAGGTCCTCTTGCTTAGATGTTCTCATCCAAGGAGACCTAGTTAGAGCACCTTTCCCATAGCTTCTCCTGCCCTGTGAAAGAGGCTTCTCCATGAAATCCACCATCCTGTCTCCATCCCCTTATTGGGTGATAAGGGCAGCACAAACAGCTGGCTCTTTTCATCAATGCATGGCCCAGGTTGAGACTGGAGTTTAGAGGATGTGGGTGGAGAAACCCCACAGGAGAGTCAGACTGCATCCTGATGAGATTGAGCTCCTTGTGGCTGCACCAGGTGAATAGCAGCAAGCAGGAGATTGGGTGTGTCTCAAATTCCATCAGAGAAAAGAAAGAGGGTCTCTCTCTCTCCAAGGTAGGAAACCCAGCAGTGCAACTCTTGAAGGCCTGACCTGGTGGGTTCCCCTCAATCATCTCAGGCTGCTTCCAGCCCCAGAAGCCCCAGAAATAAGCCCTTCAGAAGGACTTTGCTCCAGGCTCCCAGGAATGAAGAGAAGGGAGAAGGAAGGAGAAGTTCTAATTACAAGATCCTGAACGTCTCTGGAGACAAATTACAAAGGACTATCAGGCAATGAAGATAGTCCTCCACTTATGACCACAACTTCTGTTGCTAAGTAAGTTCTGTGTCATTTTATAACCTTTTTGCCACAGTTGCTAAGCAAATGAGTGCAGTCGTTAAGTAAATCAAGCGGTCATTAAGCAAACCTTATAGTGATCCCATGACCCCAGGGTACTGCAACTCTCATAAATACAAGCCAGTTCCCAAGTGCCTGAGTTTTGATCACATGACCAGGAAGTGTTGCAGTGGTGGTAGGTGTGAAAACCAGTCATGAGTCATTTTTCTCAGTATTGTTGTAACTTCAGTCACTAAACAAATCACTGTAAGTCAAGGACGACCTGTTGTCCTCAGGGCAGTTTTTGATAACAAGGCTCCTGCCCTTAAGATTCCATCAGAATAGAGCTGGAAGGGACCTTGAAGGTCATCTAGCCCAACCTGCTGCTCAAGCAAGAGACCCCAGACCATCACATACAAAGACTGTCCTTCAGTGAGTCACAGCCAATTTTTCGACCTCTTGTGCCCCAGATGTTAAAGAAACCACTGCAGTTGCGGAAGGAACCCTGAGATCCTTAAGGAAGCCCGACTTCTCCCATCGACTCCGTTTGTTGGGAGCCAGCTGGGAAAGTGGCCAATGGAAGCCACATGACCAAAAGACAACAACCCTGGCAAATACATGCTGGCTGAAGGCCCAAAGGTTGATCATGGGACTGTGAGAAGGTTGCGACGGCCGTAACTCTGAGGACCTTTTTCAGGTTGTGATGATGGTTGTGGAGGATCCGGTTCCAACATCATCTGTTTTATTAATTGAAGACCTGCCATCTGGTCCAATTTTGGCATCGGAGATCGCTGCATTTTACTCTGCCAAGGACCATGTCATCGCCCAAGTGCTCAACTGGGTGTGGAGGGGATGGCGGAAGGGGCCAGTCAGCACAAAGTTCCTTCCCTTCCACACTCAACAACATGAGTTGTCTGCTCAAGGGGGCTGAATACTCTGGGGGAATCGTGTGGTGGTACCCCAGAAGCTGCAGTGGCCAGTTTTGGCAGCTCTTCCTCTAGGCCAGCCATGCATCATGCGGATGAAGACACTTGCCTGCAGAAATGCCTGGTGGCCCAACTGCCACCCCAGCACGCAAGTGGGAAGCACCAAGACACCTTGGTGGAGGGTGCATATTGACTTTGCGGGCCCTTTTCATGGACAGACTTTTATGGTGGTTGTGGATGCCTACTCAAAGTGGCTTGAGGTGGTACTCATGACTTCAGCCACCTTGGACGCCATGATCAGGGCCCTTAAAAGGCTATTTGCGACTCACAGATTGCCAGATGTCCTCATTTCGGACAACAGGCCACAGTTCACATCAAGGCAGTTCAAGCTCTTCCTGGTGGGTCATGGCATTCATCATGCCCTGATTGCACCATTCCATCCTGCTAGCAATGAGCAGACTGAGCGGATGGTTCGATTAACAAAGGAAGCACTGGCAAGGATGGGCTGGGGGGGTGGGGATTGGCAAACATGGATAGCTGAGTACTTCCTGGTCCAGCATGTCAAACCAAGCTCCAACACCAACAGTTCAGCCAAACTCTTAATGGGTTGCCGCCTGCAGACTGACTGGGACTGGCTGCACCTGGACTACTCCTTGGACAACTCCTGCAGACTTGACCAACCAGCTCCAGTCATTTTCACTGGGTGACCTTGCCTATGCCCACAACTATGCTGGGGGCCCTTCCTGGATTCCTGCCTGTGTAGTGGACATTATTGGGCTGCATTTCTACAGGGTGGCACTCAAAGATGGCAGATTGTGGCACCACCACATTGACCAACTGCATGGCTGCCTTGGAACCTCAGGCTGCTGCCAGCCAGAAGGGACTCCGTCACAAACAACAATACCAACAAGGGACTGTGGTGAGTGACAGATGCCTGCTGACTTGGTTCCTCTTGTGTTGGAAGCACCAGGGACTGAGCCCTTGCTGCCATCACAAGCTATACCTGAAGCAGCCACTCCACCTAGTCAAGGCTCTGGAGCTACTGGTCTTGAAATGGAACCTCGTAGTTCCATCACCGCCCTGCCTACCTAAAAGACTACACATGTTGTTATTTTAATCACCATAATGCTCCATCTTGGTGGGAAGGGATGTTATGTATTGTATATGGTTGTCAGTTGAAGTTCTCAGTCTGGTCCTCTGTTGGAGTGGGAAAATACTCTCTCCTGATTGGTTGTTTGGCTGAGCAGTTTCCTATAAAAGGAGCTGTGTCAGCCAGGGAGTTCAGTTGCCTCACAGTAAATAAAGAGCTGCTAGAAGTCACTCAAGGCCTCGCTTTCCTTCAATCGCCCAGAACTTATCAGTGGCCAAATCTGGCCTTTGATTCTGCCTCAAGTTTATCTTTTCCAATAAACAATCGAGTCGGAAGTTCATTTAAAAGCAATTTATTAGAATACTCTGATAAAGTGTGTTCTCCCTATGAAAAGGGGGAACCTCCAGAAATGGATTTCACTTGCTTTTATAGTTTGTACCACAAAGAACTTCAAAGCAAAAGTTGATTGGTTTAGAAACACCGTATTCTTTGCTCTATAAGATGTACTCCCCCGACCCAAAAAAAGTGGATGGAAATGTCTATGCATCTTATAGAGTGAATGTTGCTGAAGCCCTGCCCAACTGCCAGCCCCCACGCTTTGGACTCTGTCTCCCAGCAATTTGCCTCCTTGCAGCAAACAGCCTGGTCAGCTTCAGCACAGCATGATTTAGCACGAGCAGCTGATTGGTGGTTGGATTGGCCTCCCGGAATACCACTGTTCCAGGCTGCGGGGATCACTGCCGCCCATCACTGCCGTTGCAGCCTATCACTGCCACAGCCTATTGCCACCTCTGTGCATCCCATTTTCAGCCTCCATGTGTCACTTTTTAACCTCTGCACAGCCCATTTTCAGCCTCTGTGCATCCCATTTTTGGCCTGTTACAGGCAGCGAATCACTGCCGCCTGTAACGAGGCTGATCCAACTGCCAGTCAGCTGCTCCTGCTAAATCACGCTGTGCTGAAGCTGACCAGGCTGTTTGCTGGGAGGCAGAAGCAGATTCTTTTTTCTTGTTTTCCTCCCCAAAAGCTAGGTGTGTCTTATAGTCTGGAGCGCCTTATAGTGAGAAAAATACGGTAATCATCTGTTCAGTTACATCATAAGAATTACAGCATTACTGTAGAAAAGAGAATTGTATTCTGAATAGAGTAAAAGAAAAATTTGAAAAGGGAAAACATCAAAATGGGATTGGGAAAAATCCCTCAGCGCTTCCCAAGGTCTATTTTCTTCATTCATAGAGGCTTGAGAAGAGCTAAAAATGAAACTGTTATCTACAATGTATTGAATGCTCCCTTGCCAGTCCTGGTTCCCGAAAGAGGGGCTTTTTCTTGAAGATTATGTGAAATGATCAGCAATACAATTGAAAAAGCAAATTTAAAATACAAGAGAACTGTTGTCAGGCCTGCAATTATATTCCTTTTAGAATTTTGGCCTGCCACACTTTCTCTTATTTCGTTATGCTGTTTCATTAGTATAGTCGATGGGAGGGGGGAATAGAAGGAGTAGGATTGTGGAATGTTTTGTTTTCATTCTTCATTCGTGACCTCTAGGCTGGAATACTGCAACGTGCTCTACATGGGGCTGCCCTTGAAGAGCATCCGGCGGCTTCAGCTAGTCCAGAATGCGGCCGCGCGAGTGATCGTGGGTGCACCTCGGTTCGCCCACATAACACCTATCCTCCGCGAGCTGCACTGGCTACCTGTTGACCTCCGTGTGCGCTTCAAGGTGCTTCTTACTACCTATAAAGCCCTTCATGGTAGTGGATCTGCGTACTTGGGAGACCGCCTCCTGCCAATTACCTCCTCTCGACCCATAAGATCCCACAGATTAGGCCTCCTCCGAGTGCCATCTGCCAGCCAGTGCCGGCTGGCAACTACGCGGAGGAGAGCCTTTTCTGTAGCAGCTCCGACCCTCTGGAACGATCTCCCCGTGGAGATTCGTACCCTCACCACCCTTCAGACCTTCCACACAGCCCTCAAGATCTGGCTATCCCGCCAGGCCTGGGGGTAAAGACCATAGTTTGCCCCCGCCCGAATGTTGAATGAATGTTGTTTGATCTTAACTACATACTGTATTTTTATGTTATTGTACGTCTTCCCCTCCCATAAGTTGTTAGCCGCCCTGAGTCCCCTCAGGGAAAAGGGCGGCCTATAAATAAACGCAACTAACTAACTAACTAACTAGAAGCCAAGGTCATCCTTTGTCTCCGTACTTTGACACCTGACCGGAAGTAGCTGGATGTGGTTGCCAGCGTGGAAGAAGAAGATTGGACCATGTTATGGATTGTGGGTGTGGGGACAAGATCATGAACTTTTAACTGGGTGGGATTCTGATGTCATTTTCAGTATTGGGATTCCATAGCATAATGCCAACATGTCTGTCTTATTAAATTGGAACTTTAAGGATAGTTTTGCCTTGCTCTCTGATTTAATTCTGCATGATATTTGGAACACTGACAACAGTATTACAATAGCCACATTTCAAGTATTACAAAGTCCATCCTCTGTGGCCCTCGGGTTACATCTGTTCTCTGTCACTATCCTGTTGCAGCTGAGAACTCTGATGCAGATGGCTGTGAAAGGATGGGAAGGAGAAGAGGCAGCTACGTTTTGGCACTGCCACAATGCCTCCTGGGTAAGTCCCAGGCAGGCAGGCAAGACAAACAAAGCTTTCCCTAGCTCTTGTTTGTGGGGTTTTAGAAGCAACTCACTCTGGGTGAGGTTAGGATAGTCCCTGGGTAGAAATTATCTGTGTATAAAGCACCACAGAACAAAGGAAGTACAACCACCATGTGCTTTACTGCTCAATTATATAACTGTAACAGGAAACAGGAAACTCAGAACAAAAGAGCATAGTGGCGAGAAAAGTCATAAAATGGGGCAAAACTCACTTAACAAATGATTTAATAACATAAATTTCAGGCTCAATTGTAGTCGTAAGTAGAGGATTACCTCTAAAGAATTATCAGTTTTCCTAGGGAGCTGAAAAACCTGTTCATGACAGAGAGAAAAAATGTGGATTCAAGTGCTTCTCATTCAGTGACTGCAATCGATCCAATGATTGAGTTATTAATTAAAATACGTTAAGGGGTAAAGAGAGGCTGCAAAGATTACTAATTGCTCTGGTCTCATGTAGGATAGGATAGGATAGGATAGGATAGGATAGGATAGGATAGGATAGGATAGGATAGGATAGGATAGGATAGGATAGGATAGAAAATATGGACTGGACTAGACTGGACTGGACTGGACTGGACTGGAGCAGAGCAGAGCGGAAGAGAGAAGAGAAGAGAAGAGAAGAGAAGAAAAGAGAAGAGAAGAGAAGAGACGAGAAGAGAATTCTTTATTGGCCAAGTGTGATTGGACAGACAAGCAATTTGTCTTCGGTGCATAAGCTCTCATTGTACATAAAAACTAGAAGTGATCAATCATGATCAGGGGTGGGTTTCTCGCCCCGTTCCAACCGGTTCGGTTGGAACGAGGCCGGCGGCGTCCTCGTGCACGCATGCGGCGTCCTCGTGCACGCATGCGGCGTGCGCGTGCACGCACGTGGCGTGCGCATGCGTACTAGCATCTGCGCAATGCTCCAGCTGCTCCTGGAGGATCGCGCAGGCGCTGTATGCGTTCTGCGCATGCGTGGAAGCGCAGAATTCGTAAAAACTGGGTAAGGAGCGGGCGGGGTGTGCGGGCGCGCGTGGGCGCGGGGGGGGGGCTTCGCCGTTCCCGGAAGTTACTTACTTCCGGGTTCGGCGACCAACCGGATCGCAGGGACCGGTGCGAACCGGTTGAAACCCACCCCTGATCATGATCATAGTCACCATAAAAATAGAAAGATCAATTTCTTCTGTGCCGTGTGTGTGTGTGTATGTGTGTGTTTTGCCCTCATTGGGTGGAGAGATGTTGAACAGGTTTGTTCTTCTTAAGCTGTTTTTCTTTCCACATTGTTAAAAAATACTATAGGTATTTATCAATTTACAATAGTTCATTTAGTGACCATTCAAAGTTACAACAGGATTGAAAAAACTGACATGATCATTTTTCACACTTGTGACTGCTGCAGTATCCCTGTGGTCACATGATCAAAATTTGGATGCTTCGCAACGGGTTCATATTTATGATAGTTGCCATGTCCTGGGGTCATGTGATCCCTTTTTGCCACCTTCTGACAAGCAGAGCCGATGGGGAACCCTTATCCACTTAACAACCGTATTACTAACTTAACAACCTCAGTGATTCACTTAACAACTGCAGGAAGAACAGTCGTAAATGGGGCAAAACTCACTGAATAAGACATCTTGGTTAGTTACATAAAGTTTGGATTCAATAGCGGTCGTAAGTTGAGGACTACCTGTATACACCATTGATCATAATGGTATTCAGCCCGAAATCTGTGCAATGAAATATATTTCTATCTCGTCCGGTTGTTCTTTGACTCTCCGTCTCCCCTTTCCCACTCCTAGTTCTCCGTCCATAAATACCGCCCTTGCAGCAAAGGCCTCGGCCTCGCCCCACCCACACCCTCTGGGGCCTCCCAGGATCCTGCCAGGGAAATGGGAACGGCGCCTCCTTCTGGCAACTCAGCTTGGCTGCAAGCCCACCAAAGCATCTGGGGCATTTTCTGGGCAACAGAGTTTGTCCCGAAGCAATTCCCTCTGTTGCCAAGGCCACAAGGGGTACACTAAAAAGGATAAGGAGAAATGAAACAGGGAGGATGAACACCTGGAGGCATAAGTTCCTGCTAAGGAGCCCTGGCTCCTTCCCGCTGCTAAATCCCAAAGCATTCAGGGTAGACTGCTGCTCAACCTGGAGGCTCCCAAATGGCCACCTCAGAGGATGAATCTCCCATGCTTTTTTAAAAAAGACTCTTTTCTGGGCCTGGCTAGTCTAAAGAAAGGAGGGATTCGGGTGACATGATAGCCGTATTCCAGCATTTGAGGGGCTACCACCAAAGAAAAGGGGGGTAAAATTATTCTCCAAAGCAGAACAATAGATAATGGTTGTAAACTAAACAAAGAGGAAAAGCAACCTAGGATTAAGGGGAAACTTCCTGACAGTGAGGACAATTAACCAGTGGAACAGCTGGCCATCAGAAGTTGGGGCTGGTCCATCACTGGAGGTTTCTGAGAAGAGACTGGGCAGTCACTTGTCTTGAGATGGTATAGGTTCTCCTGCTTGAGCAGGGGGTTGGACTAGAAGACCTCCAAGGTCCCCTCCGGCTCTATTCTCTTCTCTTCTCTTCTATTTTGGAAACCTTTGAATCCCAGCTTGAAGCAGTCTGACAGCTAGGAAAGCTTTCATCCAGGAAATTACACTGGTAGAAATTGTGGCTAAAGGATTCTGTGCTCCCACTGTGTCAACTTTGATCACATCTGCAGGACGACAGATTATTTTGAGTTCTTGTTCAGAGAACTCCTGTTCAGTCGTGTCCAACTTCTATAGGCCATTGCTTTCCATGGTGAGTAGATATAGTTCATACCTTTTTTTAATGAAAATTATCAGTACTTTTGATCAGTGATGTCATCAAAGTAAACAAACCCACGTGCTGATTACGTCACCAGATCATGCCCCCTAAGCGGAAGTGACGTGCACAGCCCCCACCCTCCGGATGTGACGTGCATACCCCTCCTCCCCGGCTGGGGTGTGCATAATTGACCCCACGTGGTGCAGGTTTCACAAGATCATAACCCTAGCCGGATATGTGTAATGGCCTAAGCAACCCTAGCCGGATATGTGTAATGGCCTAAGCCCATAATGATGGGCTTAGACCATTACACATAGCCCTAACAGATAAGTTGTTGTGCAATATCCTAACCCTATTTTTCAGATAGGGTTGAAACTTACCCCATCAAGAAAGATGCCAAGACTCATAAAGCTATGAAATTTAGTTTAACCCTAGATTAATTCTATGGACATTCAAGGGTGGTGGGAGTGGGGTTGTGAAATAAAAAAATGTTTTTTATTTGTAATCAATCTCCCAAGGGCTGCATTTAAACCCACTTTTTTCCCTAGAAGGAATTTATTTCTAAGCAATGTTGGTTTTAATTTTTGTTGAGACATGGGGTCTGCATTTAACCATTTTTTCCTCTAAAAGGTATTTATTTCTAGGTAGATTGAAGCCAACAGAAAAGACAAGGAATATTAACAGGAATTAAAATGTTCACAATAGGCAACCCCGCCAGGTTGCATGCAGTGGATAAGCCTGTTCATTCATGCCTGGGATATGCCCTGACATGCCTTACTCGCCCACCCACCCCACTCCTCTGTGATTCCGGGCATGCGGAAGAGACATGTGTGGGACAGGCCCGGACATGTCTTACCTGCCCCACCCCACCCCTCCCCTGTGATTCTGTGCATACGCAAGGCGCACTTGTCATTACAAGAGCTGGTTAGTTTGCCTTAATTTCAGCAGTCTCTTGAAGATGGCAACCTCTGATTCCAAAGATGTTTTTAAAACAACAGCAAAAGCCAGCATCGAATGCTCTGACACAAGACCCCTGCCACCAGAATGCAACAAACCCTGTTGCAAGGGGTATGATAAAGAAAGTTTTTTATTCAGACCTGTTTTGCATGGCTGCAGCATGGAGTGTTGTAATTTTAACGATGATGTGCAGAGTACTTACCGGACAGTATGTGAAACAGCGAATGATGCTTCATTATCGCCCTGCAATGGTAAGTAAATATGTTTTTTTATTTATGATGTTGTAAATGACACTGGAGTGGATAACTCACTAACAAGATGCGCTTTATATTTTGCAGACTCCAAAATAATAACTCCTAGACAGCAAACTCTTCAAGACACCCCGATTTTATATTCCAGTGCTATTTGCTGCGGTCATAAAGCTTCTGCAGATTTTTAGGATCTAGACTATAACTAGGGTTCTGAGCTATCCCAGAGGTATGTTCCCGGGATTCAGCACCTTATATGTTTACACAGACATTGTAGAGCTCCAGATAGTAGGTGACTTCTATGTGCCGTTACTACGCTGTGTACCTGTGCAGGGGCAAGACAATGATTTCATAACTATGACCTATGACCGTCCACATTATGTGCCAGTCAGCAAACATCACATCGATACCATTACTATAGAAATCAAAACCGACCAGGACAAAAACGTGCATTTTTATCACGGGAAGGTAATTGTCAAGCTTCATTTTAGGCCTCGGAAAAGTGAAGGATGGTTGTAAACAAGGAGCACGGGAGACCTCAAGACTATGTGGCTTACTACAGGGCACAAGCTGGGGGCGGCCTTCCGGGCTTCCGAGGAGCCCCCATTATGTACGGGACCGGTTTAGGAGGTTTGTTCCATGGACTTTTTCGAAAAGCAATGCCTTTTTTGAGGCGAGGATTAGAAATCATAAAACCGCATGTGAAATCTGCTGCCAAAAACATCGCCAGAGATGTTGCGGGATATCTTGTATCCCGTGTTGTTGAGAACGGGCAGGATGGATCAGGGCTGGCCATAGCCAGGAAGAATTACGCATCGGGCCCGCCTATTCCGTTTAAAAAGAGAAGACTTGTGAAAAAGCCCCGTCATACCAAGAGGAGACGTGTGCAGAAGAGGAAACCCTGTGACAAGGAAGACATATTCTAATACATTATGTCATTTATTCATTCTGCTTCAGAGGAACATGTCAAATCTGAACTGGATCTTTTTCAACTGGCGCCTACACAGACCAGTATTGAAAACAGTATCTATATCGAGATCCCCCCTTTATCAGCGCTAACGCCCAACGGACCCCTGGAATTTTTCATCACGGGGCATGGTGAGCATTACACGGATTTAAACAACACCCTCCTGTATGTGAGTTGCAAGATTGTAAAAGCGGACGGGTCAGATATTGATGACGGGGCAAGGGTGGCCCTGGTCAACTATCCCATAGCATCTCTGTTTAACCAGCTGGATGTTACCTTGGGAGATCGACTCATTACCCAGAGCCATCACTACTATTCGTATAGGGCCGTAATTGAACTGATTCTCAACTTTGGTGGTGATGCATTGGGTACCCAATTTACTTCTGGGGGATTTTACAAAGATGACTCAGATCTCATGGAGAGTACTCTACTGACAGCGGCTGGGAACTCTGGTTTCAAATCGAGAGCGAGACACACGAGCGGTAGTCGAAAATGGGACCTGCTTGGGCCTCTGCATAGCGATCTGTTTTTTCAAGACAGACTGCTAATTAATGGCATAGATGTGAAAGTCAAACTCACAAGAAGCAGAAATGAATTTTGCGTGATGAAGGATGGCAATGAGAATTACAAAGTGCAACTCCTGGCAGCTTCTCTCTTTGTAAAACGTGTGAAAATAGCCCCGGGAGTGCGCCTTGGCCATGCAGAAGCTTTGCTAACCGCCAATGCCAAATACCCCATTGATCGAGTGGGGATGAAGGTTTACAGCATTCCCGCAGGTAGTCTTGTGTGTAATCAGGAAAATCTATTTCTGGGTCAACTGCCTAAACAATTAGTGATTGGGTTTGTGGACAATGCCGCTTTTAGTGGGGATTATGAAAGAAATCCATTCAATTTTCAACACTGCAATGTCAATTTCTGCGCCCTGCATTGTGATGGCGAACAGATCCCCGCAAAGCCTCTTCAGCCCGATTATGAGCATGGTCTTTTTGTGAGAGAGTACATGCAGATGGTGCAAGCAACAGGCAAAGGCATGAAAGACAGACCGTTGTTAATCAGCCGGGAAGAGTTTAACCGAGGGTATACTTTGTATTGTTTTGACTTGAGTCCTGATCAGGGATGCTCTGAGCACTATTCATTGATCAGGAACGGCAACCTCAGAGCCGAAATTAGATTTGCACAGCCCCTCCCCAACACCGTTAACATGATACTCTATGCAATCTTTGAAAACCTTATTGAAATAAGTCACACACGGAATGTACTTTTTGATTATATGTGAGTATGGACACACAGCAGCTCCTCCACTTGTTCTCCGGAAATAAGGCCTTTCTAGGGGTCTACCCTTGTGACCTGTTACCCCAGAGACAGATCACCAAAAGACCTTTTGGATTAATCATAAATACCCATCCTCACACTCTTCCTGGGGAGCACTGGCTGGCCCTCTACTTTCCATCTCCAGGATATGGTGAATTTTTTGATTCTTATGGAAGACCTCCATATAGCCATGACTTTCCTGACACCATAGTGATGTTTTTGGAGCAGCAAGCTGAGAAGTACACATTTCACCAACGTCAATTGCAACACCCTAGTGCTGTGACCTGCGGACAACACTGTGCATTTTTTCTGCTGAACCGTACTAAAGGAGTAACCTATGAAAATATTTTAAATATGTACTCCAATGTAGATATTAAAAATGATCAAATGGTAAAGCTGTTTGTAAAAACTATAAAGGTGGGGAGGGGGCTTGGACCCTGTAACTGTCACCAGTGCATGCAGGCATGCATGCCTTACTGTAAAATAAAGAAAAAGACTTAAATGTTTAATGTTCACTGTGTTTTTATTCATTTTAAAAATTGAGCCAGTCACCAAACCTGAGCTGACTTCTAGGTTTTATTGTCCAAGGGCTAGTGGGTGTGCCTGTAAACATAGTCTTCTGAGCCCCAAAAGGTGCTGTCATAACAGAGTCGGGGCTAGCAACAGTTTGATCCTTAACAACCAGAGTATCTTTCAACTTTTCTATTTGTTCTTTAACAGCAGTAGACCCCAGCTCAGAAGTTGGAACATTCACTTCAGCCATAGCATTCATAAAATCATCCCATCCTTTAGGTTTCCGCTTCTCAGTAGGGACTCGGTGTTGCGAGGCGCCTTTCACCAAGTCTAAAATATTAGTACCGGGAATAGGTACACCTTTGTATAAAAAGGTACCCCGATCATCCCAGGTTGAGACGTCCTGGTGTTTTTTCATTTTGTTCAGCAAAAGTTCTGCATTTTTCCTATAACGAGTGCTCACACCGCTTAGGATATCATCCATAGCGGTGATCTGTGGAGTTGTTTGTGGCGGCTGTTCTGGTAATGTTGGAAGTGGTTGAGGCTCCCCCGGTGGATAAATGAGATTCAGTTTGTCCTTTTCAGACTCATTTTGCCTGGTCAGTCTTAGATACCTCTGCAGTACAGAATTGTAGAGCTTAATCTTGTCATCCTCACTCAAATCATGCCTCTGAAGTATGTTGCGCATCTCATCATCCAACCGGTTAGTGGCTGTAGTCCCCATAGTAGGCATCCTGCCCTGTAGCTGCTCCATCTGATGACGCGACACCAGATACATTTTCTCTGCATGGTCCATGGTTTACCCTGCTAACAGGCTAGTCAACAGAGGAATAGCAGACCCTAGCAAGGGACCTATAAAACCGCCCGACTGAAGTATGATCTGTTTCTTCTTTTTGAGTGAAACCTTTCTATCACTCAGCTTTTTAATGACACCCTTCTTACTCTTTAGAGACCGGAATTGTGAAGGTTTCAGAGGAAGATTTCCTTTTAGGGTGTTCAGTACTATTTCTGCTATTGACCCCACCAGGTCATTATTAGCATTGCATAAAATGGCTTTTCTCTGTCTTGGTCCAGACTTTACTAAGATTTTTAAAAGCCCCCAATTTCTACGTAACCTCTCTGACATCTTAAATGAACTAGTGCTAAGATAACTGGGCTACAACTTTTTACTCTTCTTTTTCATTGTGTAAACAGTAGGCCAATCAGCCTACTATAGGCCTTAGCCTATAGGATTTTGGAGTGGTGGCTGACAAATCTACTAATAGGTACCCGTGTGGTTTGTGAGTGGCATCTTGGAATACTTCTAAAAAATACTTTGTGTTAGTGGGGTACATCTGCCTAGCCAGTGTGACAATTTGCATTTGATCACGGGGGCTTCTGAATAAAACCAAATATTTGGAATTCAGAGCTATTGTCCTCATTTTCTTACCTTGAAAAAACAGGTTTTGTAGTATGAGAATAATGCTCAGGTTTCTGTGATGAACGTACTGTGTAAAAGCCTTCTCTATTTGGTCACTGTCACCGACAGATGCCATGAGATCATCTATCACAGCTAGAGTTATTTGATTTGGCGGAAACAAAACATCATCTTCAAAAGAAGACGGAAGACCTTCCATAAACTTAATATAAGGGAATTTATTAAGCAGTTCTTTGTACAGAGGTTGCCAACAGCTATAAAACCATACAATATTTTGAGGACTTTGAGACAATATCCCATCACCATGTTCTAACATTTGTTTGATAAAAAAAGATTTACCAGAATTGGACGGCCCACTTATAATACAGGAAAAAGGGTGTACAAATTGTGCAATGTTTTCCATAATCCTTAATAACCGTAAGGCAGTGTACAGTAATCCTCACTCATTAATAACCTTTTATTATACACAACTTTTAAAGTTTTTCGGAGGACCCTCATTTCTAGGGTCCACTGTTTCTTAACCCTGACAATTCCCAACTGTTCTACACTGATCTCCTTTTTTCTCTTTGCATCAGGCAGACAATAATTATCTCCCAAATCTTTCAAGAGAGAAAGAGCCAAGGTGGCGCAGTGGTTAAATGCAGCACTGCAGGCTACTGCTAGATCAGCAGGTCAGCGGTTCAAATCTCACCGGCTCAGGGTTGACTCAGCCTTCCATCCTTCCGAGGTGGGTAAAATGAGGACCCAGATTGTTGGGGGCAATATGCTGACTCTCTGTAAACCGCTTAGAGAGGCCTGAAAGGCCTATGAAGCGGTATATAAGTCTACTGCTATTGCTATTTCAAACTGTCAAAGTTAACTTTACTGCTATTACCACAATTTAGCGTGATACCCTTCACTTTTACCACTGCTTCACCGTTGGAGAAAGCATAAGCATACGTTTTGCGGCCGGCCGCAACAAACTCTGTTATCGTAGTGTTTGGTGGAATTCCGCTTGTCAGTTGTCCTAAATAATCACCCAAATGGGGTGTCCACGCCCCCTCTCTACTTACAAAGATGACTGAATTGGTGTCATGGTACAGACACCTATCGCCCAGCCCCTCCAGTATGTATAATTCTAGCCGTGCATAAGCGGTCGTAAAGCTGGCAATGAATACATTAGTGCATGAGGATTTGGTGGGTTGGTTCGTGGCTGTTTTCCACGTCACGACAGCTGTCTCTGTATCCACAAACTCACATGAAGAAACATCATAATAGGGCACAAAAAGATATTTGAATAATTCCTCAGGGTTTGTCACCACTGATGTGGTCAGGTGATTGGTGCTCTGGCCAAACTTGCCCCACAATGAATTTAAAAAGAGTTTGGCAATCTGTCTTTTGGCAGGATTTACTTCAATGTGGTCACGTCGTAAATGGACCCCTTCCATCTTTTCGTAATCCTGAATATATTGCTCTTTATCCTGATCTGTTTTGCACCATTCACGGTAACCACTGGCCTCCTGTTTCTGTCTGAGATGCATGTTCATATATCCTGAAAATAGCTCATTTGAAGTTCTTTCAAAATGCCAGATCTCATAGATTTCAACAATTCTGTAACCTTTTTCTAAGGCTACATTCAATTCAACAGTACACCATGTTCCGGTCACAGCTCTTTCCTCATCACTGTGTTTACAGGGAGAGGTTTGCAGTTTTTCTGTGCAGGTTGCGCACAAACTAAACATTAATTTGCCCCCTGATTTGTGAGGTAGGACTGGGAAATAGAGATTCCTTGGCGGGTACACTTTGACTTTGACTAGCCCAAAATATTGCTTTATGTCCCCAAAGTTTTGATAGATGATTTGAGGGTGCCCAATTGGATACTCCTTGGTCTTATTCACAAAAGGTTACAAACTGGTGAAATCGTAGTATAAGATTTGTTCACCAGGTTTTGGTTTGTAGTACAGGCATGTAGCATTTATTCTACCGACAAAAAAAGCATCTCGAGGATTCAAAGGAGCTGGGAGCTTATTCTCAACTAGAAACTGCTTCAAAGAGGTGTCATCCTCCACCATGGCATGCCACTCATGTTCCCAGATGCAGCGCACAGCATAACCCTGTGACCTGAGGTATTCTTCTTTAATCCTAGTACGGCTGTGCAGACTACTATATGTTGAATCAAGTAATTTGTTGAAGTCTTTTTCAGAGTAGCAGACAGGGCACCCATGAAAAAAACACCCGTGAAATTCAAAAGCTGTGGGGGTTCCATTTATGACCGCAAAACCATCCAAAAAATACTTGCCCACTTTCTTTTCACCGCCCTTCAGAGCATGTTGAATATTGAGCTTCTCAGTGTGCTCTATATACAACAACCATTGAATCGCTAGAGCCGAATACCTTTTCTGTGTATTGTGATAATTGTCCAAAGGATCTAAAGCAATGGTATTGCTTTTCAAATACATGAACAGGTACTGCGCCATGCAGACAGATGCCAATGTGAAATATTGGAAGAGGTCAATGCATTGAATCTCCTCAACAATATCCAACTCGACCCCACTGTGGTACTCACGCTCAGTCATTTTCATCACCTGATCCCTAAATCGAATACAGGCCTCTCTTAATATATCTACATCCTGTCTGCAATAGTAAGCCAGAGCCTTCTTTAGTTTAAACACGGTACCTCTATTAGCAGTGTGCCATTTCAGGAATTCTTCTCTCTCCCCGGGCATCATAGTTTCTGGGCTGTAATACTTGGTTTCAGGGAGTGGTCCCACATAGTCTTGATTGGCCATTGTATTGAACAAGTGAGGGAAATATCCTTTGCAGCCTTGAAACCCCATAGCTTTGGGTAATTTGGATAATTTAAGTGGTAAAAATGAGAGGCTATCAATAAACCGAATCTTATAGTCTGGAAGGGTAAGACACAGTAGTTTCCCCCCCCCTGACTTATAAGTTGAACCCTAACCTTTTCACGGATCAGCTGCCTCAGTACAAGGTATCCATCATAACCTTTGGAGTTGTGTGCAATAATAGTACATCCTTTAAACTTATGATTTATAAATTTCTTTATAAACTGTTCCAGACATCTAACACCATAACAATCCCACCTCACAACATCTTTATCGTCCTCATCCTTCAACATATCCCTGGCACATGTATAATTAGGTATGTGGGTGCCTGTTTCTTGGCAGCATTCAAAATCATAAATAATGTATCTTTCGCCAATTCGTGGTCGGTCCAACGATTTTAGAAAGCATAAATGACCTTCCAAGCTTTCAACCTTCTCAGAGCACTGCCCACATTTGACTTCCTTGCACTTTTTGTGGGGGGTAAAGACATAAAGGCCACATGTTTCACAATATTCTTTAGTCTTACACTCAACTTTTCCCTCCTTAGCGAGTTGTGTGTTTCTTTCAGCACATTCCTTAGACCGACAAGGTGCTTTGCACCTACAGCACAGCACCTTCTCCACCTCAACCTGCTGACACTCTTGCTTTAGGCACGCTCTGCAAATATATTGACACCCATGACTAAATTTGTGGTGGTAAGCCGTGTGGCAGAATTTACAGAAATAGTGTTCGCCCAGAAAGCCCTTGATATTTTTGATGCCATAGTAATGCTTGTCGTGTAATAATATAAATACTATTTTTTCTTGCTGCGCGTCCCAGCGGATTCTGATCCAAAATTGGATCTCGGAGACAGTTTGTCTGACAGGGTTCATGTGAGACTCTTCAGAGCTCACATCCCCCACATCTGTCCAGCTGGAGAACTTCAGGTTGACTTCCATAGTCCAATTAAACTCTGAAGACGAGGCTATTGATTATCAGCTTTTATTTCTGCAGAAAGCTAAAGACTGGATGACCTTTTGGTCTCCCACCTTAACAGAGCAGGCAGAGAAAAAAATCAGGCAAGCACCAAAAACTTTTCCAAACATCTTACATCTCACACAGCTTGAACAGAATGTCATTGCTATGGAAACATAATTTGATATCATGTGAATTTCATGATTTTTCTCAGCGCTCTGAAAACAACAGACATTGGAAGGGAAAAGAAATACATTTTCTGGCGTATCACTCAGATATTTGTTAGGGAATGCTGAACACACATTTTAAGCAAGGCTACTTGGCAGAATCCACATTCTACTTTTCACAAGAAGTTACTTTGCTAGGCTAAGCTTGGCAATTCATCTAGAAGTTTTATCTATGTAGTTGGCACCTTAGGTTACAATGGAGCTTCTCTCAACAGCAATTTAACAAAAGCTAAATTAGGTTACACTCTGTGTACGCTGTTATCCAGTGATGGCAAAACTTTAGAGACTGAATGCCCAAACTGCAACCCAAAACCCACTTATTTATCAGCAATTTATCCTGAATAATAAGGTTTTAGTTTTGTTCTGTCCTGGGCAATGAGGTCTCGCTCAGGCAGCCAGTTAACTCCACGAGTAGGTATCTCTTTAGATCAACTTTATTATCAGGCATTCTTAATAGCAAAACTTACAGTTCAGTGTTAAGATACTTCTGACTTCTTTAATCTGGTTCCATTACGTGGTGTAAAAAGACATTATTTTCTCTAACCCATGCTGTGATGCAAGGCTGCTTTCTGGTAGACAAAGGGATTCCAAACTGGCTGGCGATCACCTTTCCCGTGGCAAGATACCCCCGGGGGCCAATCAGATGTGGTCACATGTTATGGGACTACATTTCCCACAAGGCAGTTCTGCCTACATTTCCCATAAGGTGGCTACATTTCCCATGAGGTAGTTTCTTAAAGGAGACAGTTCTTAATTCCTACATTAGCTATATACTGTTGGGACAGCACACTCCCCGCCTGTAATTATAAACTCCACTACTTACTAACATTTAACTAAAGGCAAACAAACCATGTCATAAACAATGCAAACTTGACTATCTAATTAACTGAGTTACACAAAGGCATAGCATGACTATCTGATTAACTAAACTAAAAAAAGGCATAACATCAAACATGTAACTAACATGCCCCTTCTTCACCCGCCCCCCCCCCAGCGGATTCTGATCCAAAATTGGATCTCGGAGACAGTTTGTCTGACAGGGTTCATGTGAGACTCTTCAGAGCTCACATCCCCCACATCTGTCCAGCTGGAGAACTTCAGGTTGACTTCCATAGTCCAATTAAACTCTGAAGACGAGGCTATTGATTATCAGCTTTTATTTCTGCAGAAAGGAAAAGACTAGATGACCTTTTTGTCTCCCACCTTAACAGAGCAGGCAGAGAGAGAAAAAAAGGCACACACACACAAAACTTTTCCAAACATCTTACAGCTCACACAGCTTGCACACAACGTCATTGCTATAGAAACATAATTTGATATTATGCGAATTTCATGATTTTTCTCAGCGCTCTAAAAACAATAGATTTTAGAAGGGAAAAATACATTTTCTGGTGTATAACTCAGAGCTTTGTTAGGGAATGCTGAACACACATTTTAAGTTACAATCAAGGCTACTTGGCAGAATCCACATTTTACTTTTCACAAGATGTTACTTTGCTAGGCTAAGCTTGGCAATTCGCCTAGAAGTTTTATTTATGTTGTTGGCACCTTAGGTTACAATGGAGCTTCTCTCAACAGCAATTTAACAAAAGCTGAATTAGGTTACACTCTAGACTGAATGTCCAAACCGCAACCCAAAACCCACTTATTTATCTCTGAGTGCCAACACAGCAATTTAACCTGAATAATGAGGTTTTAGTTTAGAAAAACAACTCATACATGATTAACGTCTTTTCTCTGAAAAGAACCCCCACAATAATAGTGCTTTCAATGATACAAACACCTTTTTATTGAAAGGTAAACGTTTGCATTTGGCATGATTTTGATTAATGTGACTTTTGCTGTTGAATGCACTCTGATAATTTTTCTAACTTTGACTAATACTTTGTAAGTTTGAGAGCAACACATACAGCACTCAGGTCATCTGTTAGTCCAGGGGTGTCAAATCAATTTCAATGAGAGCCCCATTGTGGTTGACTTTGGAGGCCATGGTAGGTGTGCTCCCACTGCTGCAGTGCTCACTCTCCTTGGTTGCTCATTGTGTGTGCAGGAGGGCAAAGTATGTGGGTCAGAGAGAGACCCACTCCCTCTCCTTATGAGACCTAGCTTTGTAAGAAAAGCGTTCTCAATGATAGGATGGGAGACCACCAGGAAAGGTCAGGAGGAGAGGACAAGGGGATGATAAAAGGCAGCAGGGCTGCTGGTGATCAAGTGCTAAGGCAGGATTTACCTCACACCTTCACTCTCTCTCATATTCTTCTTCCTTCTCTTATTTTTCCTTCCCTCTCCATTCTTCCTTCCCCTCTTTCCTTCTTTTTCTTTCTCTTTCCTGTCCCTTCTTCGATGCTCCAATGCAAAAACGGAAATATTCCTTGCCTTGTGATCAAATGGCACTTTTGCTGGTAGTTTGTGGCCACTGAAAAGACTGAGGACAAATCAGGCTCAGTTTATTCCATGCTTGCATTTCATGGGGACAGACGACAGTACAGCAAAACTGTCAAAATGATGGCTCTGGTAGTTGATCAGAGCTCCTCTGTTTTTTACGTGCAACAACTTTAGCATTTAAGAACAGAGCTAAGTTAGTTGCTTTGCTATGGATACATAATGATCCTTAAAAGAGCTCTTCCGTAGGGACCCTGCCATGGTCTCATTCAGACTGGAAATATAGCAAAGGAAAGTATTCCCCGCATTTGCTTTGTCCTGTTTACCCCACTGGAAATAGCTGTTTGCAACCCACAAGGAGGGGATACTTTCCTAAGAGCTCCCAATTCAAGAATACTAATGTGCCCGTGAGGTATCTCAGGGTGGGGAAGGACATGGAGGTCCTAGTGATAGAAGAGATCCTCAAGCCTCCCCAATCCACTAAGATACCTCCTGCTTCTCCCTCCCTTCCTGAAACTTTGGGAACCTCTTGTCTCCTCTCTTGTTTCTCTGCTTCTTTGCTTTTGAAGAAGGGAAATGCTTTTTGTGCCGAGAATGGACACTCTTGGCTGCTATAATATTGTGCCCTGAATAGGCACCCATCCTCTTTTGCAGAGTCAGGGACCCAGAAACTTTCATTCTCTGGGCAAAAAGTGATTGCCTGCTCCTCCCCTGCCCCTAACTATTTCGCACTTAACTACTTAATTGGGCTTCTTTGTCTCACATGCAAATGGGGCCAGGCAGAGACAGTGAGGGTAAGAGAGGAGTGTGTGTGTCTGTTTGTTTGTGTGTTTGTGTGTGGGCGGGCACCCCAACTGTTGCCAATGGTGTGGGCAACAACTGAGCAGGGGGGCAGGGTGTGTGTGTGTATTCCTCCCCATTCAAGCAGGGCCTCTCATTTCCTCCCCAGCACAGTCGGGGAATGCAGACTGCTGCCACTTAAGCACTATGATTGCCCCCTCCCCAACCAGCCAGCCAGCTCCAGCTGACCTGCTCCCTGCCAGCTCCTGCAAAGCTTCGCCATTCTCCTCCTCCTCTTCTTCGTGTCCTTGTCCTACTTGGCCAAGTGGCAGTGGGCTCCACAGACAAGTTCTCATTTCTGCCCTGGGGCAGCAAACTCCGGTGGGCAGGAAGTGAGTGTGAATGCCCCCCCAGTGCTTCCTGGCTCAGTTGGAGACTTTCTTCAGCCTTCAAACAGTTGCAGGGGTTTTTTTGGGGGGGGGGCTTCCAGATTGGTGCAGGCTTTCTAGGGCCAAAACGGGGGGAAAAACCTGTGCTTTCCGCACCCCATTTTGTCCCTGGAAAGCCTCCTGCACCAACCTAGGCCCAAAAACCAGCTGGCCGATGGGAGGTGCATCTGCATGTGGATGCTAGTGGAGTTGGGCTGGGGCGGCTGGCATGCCGGGAGAGAGGGCTCTGCGTGCCACAGTTTCTCCATCACGGCTCTAATCATTTCAATTCCTTTTTCAGATCAATCATGTAAAAGCTTCAGAGGCTTTGAGTGATAAAAGTCGATTCCCGTTTTTCCACCAGATGCTCCCCAAAGAAGGATTCCAGTACCCAACAATTGTCCAATTGCTTCTTCATTTCAGATGGACCCTCATTGGCCTCTTTGCTTCAGACACAGAGAAGGGAGAGAATTTCATGAGGATTTTTACTCCTGTGCTTGTCAAGAATGGAATTTGTGTGGTTATATCACAACAATTCTCAACAACTGGATATACTGCATACCTCAGGGATTCCCTCTCTAAGTGGAGACAAGTCAACGTCTTTGTTAACTTCATGGAATTTGATTCCCCTTGGGACAGAATCCTTCCTTTCCATTTAGTATTTATGCATTTGCCAGGACCCATTGAAGGTAAAGTCTGGATCCTCACAGATTTTGGAATATATACAATCACAAAGCACAGACTTCTCAAATACATCCATAGTATTTGGAAATTTAATTACGTATGTGCGAAAAGTGAGGCCAAAAGTTTCTACCTTTGAACCCCATTTCTTTGTGGAAGAAAAGTTTCAAGATAATTATTTCCACTGTTCTCTTTCAAAGCACCTCTTTTCTATCAAAGGGCGTAGAAGATGCACCCAGAACGCCCCACTGGAGACCCAGGAGAAAAGGGAAAGAAAAGAGATCCAAAATTACTACTCACCTTACAGTCTTATGAAGACTCTGGCCCCGGCCTTGAATGCTGCTTATTCCTCCAGATCGAGGAGAAGGAAGGAGGGAGAAAAGACTTTGGGGTCTCCAAGGCTGCAGCCATGGCAGGTATGGGTTCCCAATATGGATCCATTAATCTTAGATCCTTTGGAGGAGGAATCCAGAGGAGGAGGGGAAGCATCGCAACAGATTTGGCCAATTTAATTACTCAGGGAATAATGGTTCCAAAGAGTAGATACCATGGGATTTTTATATTAAACACTGCTAATTGGAAAATGCTGTATTTTTTTTCAAAATAAATTCCTGTATTTGTGGGTTTGTGATTAGCCTGGTGGAATTCCACCTTTCTTCCGTCCCCATTGCAGGTGGGTCTGTGTGCAGCTGGACAGGCAGATAAGACCCCCTATTCTCCTCCAATGAAAGGGATCCTGGCGTGGATCTGGATGCTTTGTTGGGAGAAGAGGGCAGGTGAAACTGAGGAGATGCAAATAGTGGAAATCAAATAGAAAGACAAGATAGGCAGCATTAACTAACAGCCAGAAAAGAAGCAGCTGGAACCTCTCCAGTGATGCTCCCTGTGAGGGACGGAGGCCGTCTCCGGATGACCAGGGGTCTCGGTCACAACGGCTGCTTCCGTCTTCTCCAAAGGCTGACAGAAAATAGTCTGGCTTCAAACCATATGGTTAGGCTTATCTGCCCCTGGCCACTAGGGGGGGCTAGATCAATAACATCACAACAGTTACATGTTGTGTCATGACAACCTTTATAAATTTGGTGGATAGCTGAGACCATCTAGCCCAACTCCTCCTCTCTGCAAGAATTCCAGTTAAGCTTCTCTGACTGATGGCTTCTCAGTCTTTCCATTCAGACAATCCATGAAGAGGAGATTGAACTTCTCTCCTTTAATGGCTCAGCTCTAAAACAGCTCATCCCTTATCATATTTTTCTCTCTCATTCAGCTAAAATCTCCTCTCTTGTAACTGAATTCATTTTTCTATGTCTGACACTTTGGAATAATAGTGAGCAGATCTTACACTCATGTGTAAAATGAATCACTGATCGGAAGAGGGCTGTATCCTCCCTTTTCCAAGCGAGAGATTTTGTCAGTTGGAAAAGAGGCTCCCAGACTTCTCCTGATCTTCAGCTCTTCTCCTTGTGGTCTTTCCTCAAGGTTAAGAGCAACTCCTTTGATCTCTTATTTGGCTTCATTGTCCTTCCCTGAACTTCACGTAGATTTTGTGCAAATTCTTCTCCTGCAAGGGGACCTGGTCCTTGAGTTGGGGTCTCCCCAAACCAGAACGTTCACTTCCTGAGATTCTTATGGCTGCATTTACCTTCTTTCCATGAACATCTCCCGGCTGACTCAGACTCTGTTCCCAATTAACTACGATTTTTAGATCATTTTCACAAATATACATATCAAATTTGTTGTCCCTCATCTTTCTTCCAGTCCATCATTCATGGTCTTATATGAGACTCTATTGTTAGTCAAGTCCTAGTTGCTAAAAAACAGATATTTTTTCTACTGCTTTTTACTTATGCACCCTTCTCTGTGTGGAAATCATAAATATTGTTTCTGGAAACTTGATATTCCTCTTATAAAATTTTATTTTATTCAAAAAGGTAAAATACAAGTTTTGGAAAATAAAACCGTTACAAAGACAAAACAAAACTATACAAAACATTTTTAAAGCGTGCATTAAAAACAGACAAAACATGCATATTGTCCCCCCAGTTGAATACAATACAGCAATAATAGTTTCTGCCCCTTGCAAAATAGGCCCACAATTATAAACTACACATCTATTTGCAACTACTTGACTTGTCATCTATCTGCTGTATATAAAAAACGTAGTTAACAGGCAATCCAACAATAAAGTTAAATTTCGAAACTTCAAACTTCTGCTGTATCTACTGTTGTATTTAACTCACAGAATATTTATAAGGGTTTCTTCTCTACTACAGACCATCACAATCATTACCTCTGATCCATCCAGAATCTGTCCAGGGTTAAACATCTTTGTTTGATTCTTAATAATAATACATTTACTTAAAATTTTAATCTTTCCCAACAACTGCTTTCCATTCCCCAAAGTCATGGGACCTCCTGTAAATTGAAACACGATGACTTTTAAGACTTGTTTTCTAGTTAAGTATGACAAGTCCATTCCCCAACCTCCCTCAATCTTTTTGAAAGAATCCATTTCATCAGCCATCCGTTCTGTCCACTTTGAGTCTTCAGGATCCATGGCCTCTCCAGCCATCTCCAAGCAGCCTGCCTTCAAATCAGACCCCTTCTTCAGGGATACCAGCAGCAAATTTAAGCTCGAGTCCATCCATCCAATCCATCCGATTCAACAATTGTTGCTTGTTTCTGATTATCGCCTTTAAGTTTATTTAAAACCATTGTTATTTTATCAAACTTTTAAAATGAAGTTTCAAATAAGGTTTGTAAGTTCAGAAAATTTATATTCTTTAAATGACATCAAATTACACAAATGACATCTTGTGTGATGGAGATTTAACAACTCTATACTATTAATGACAATATAGAAAAATTGATGATCAGTGAAAAAATGTTATCCATAAGCTTCAGGTTTCATATGAAAGATTTAAAAGATTAAAAATTATTTGAATATCATTTTGAATACACTTTTATCCACTTAGTTATCATACCATCCACCCCTCAAGTTTCTAATCCCATCACACAATTGTTTGTGAGTCTTTACTGAAATCCAGTGATATCACCAGTGTTCCCATAACCTATTTAGGATATGTGAGAATGACTTTTGGGATGAGGGGAAGAGAGGCTACCTAGGGAAGGATCAGCTAAGAGGGGAGAATCCTGCAGCTGCATAATGGGAGAGAAAGAAACTCAGAAAGGATCCTTAGTAACTTTTCAGGCAGAGAAAAGAGCTGGTGAGAGATTTGTTCTTTCAGATTTTCAAAATTTTGTTAATGTCACATTACAATCAAGTAGAATTAGCACATCTGGAGATGTTTTCCATCAGGATGACCAGGAGAATCATCAGGAGGAGGTTAGCCTGATAATTTGATAAACCCATGCTTTCTGGGAATCAAGTTATTTTTTTTCCAAAGTTTATGAATCATCTTTTTTTCTCTCTGTTCATTTTATTTGTTATCTGCTCTAGAATGTTCCCTATAATTGACCAACTGTGTAGATTGTTTCCTCTATATTTTGTCAGTATATGATTGACAAACTTTTCTCAAATGTTTTCATTCACTTACGAAGATAATTGCAGTATTTGTATCTTATTTAACTTATTTGGAGATTAGACAATTGTAGAAGAAAGAGTCAATGTAGGATAAGAAACAAATTTTTCTGCTTTTCAAATTCCTGGATGTTCCTATTCTAGTTTCATCCTTTTCTGGAGAAAAATGAGTATTGGAATATTTCTGAGGTGAAACTGTACTTGGACCAAAATGGAGAAATAAAAGCAAATCTGGCCATTTCGGGTTTCTTGGTTCTCCCCAAAAAGGATGCCAAGAAAGAAATTCTGGTGTATTTTGAAAGACAGAAACTTTCTATCGAACAAGATACTTTTTCACAGCTGAAGTTGCTGAATAAGGTGGGAGAATTTTTGTGTCTTTTCTCTGTTTTCCAAAGCCTGAGGCCCCATTTCAAGGGGGCAAAGCCTATAGTCTCCAGGGTGGGCATCATACTGGTCTCTTTTGCCTTACTCTTCTTCCTAATCACAGGACTTGTCTTAATCATCTTCATTAAATACCGAGAAACTCCACTTGTCAAAGCCAACAACCGGGACCTTTCCTACATCCTCCTGGTCTTCCTCCTGCTTTGCTTCCTGTCTTCTCTTCTCTTCATTGGTCAGCCAAGAAAAGCCACCTGCCTTCTCCGACAAACGGTCTTCAGCATCATCTTCTCAGTTGCTATTTCTTCTCTCTTGGCCAAAACCATCATGATGGTGCTGGCTTTCCTGGCCACAAAACCAGGAAACCGAGTGAAGAGATGGTTGGGGAAGAGCTTGGCGAACTCCATCATCCTTTCTTCTACAATCCAAATTATCATCTGCTTAATCTGGCTGGGAGTTTCTCCCCCCCTTCCCTGACTCTGACCTCCACTCCCAGCATGGAGAGATCATCCTGCAATGCAATGAAGGGGCTGTTGTCATGTTCTGCGTCACCCTCAGATACATGGGCTTCCTGGCTGCCATCTGCTTCACTGTGGCTTTCCTGGCCAGGAATCTGCCTGGGGCCTTCAACGAAGCCAAGCTGATCACCTTCAGCATGCTGGTCTTCTGCAGTGTCTGGGTGACTTTTGTGCCCACCTACCTGAGCACCAAAGGGAAATACATGGTGGCTGTTCAGGTCTTCTCCATCCTGGCCTCCAGTGCTGGTCTGCTGGTCTGCATCTTCATCCCCAAGTGCTACATTATCCTTCTGAGGCCAGACCTGAACACAAAGGAGCAGCTTACAGCCAGAATAAATGTAAAAACATGAGATATAAGACTATTATGATATTGGAAGAATCGACCGTTGACTTACCTGAACGGTCCTTCTATGTGTGCTGCGAGGGGAATCCAAGCATGGGTTAACTTTGTCCATTAGCCTAGAGACTGAGTTATGTAAATTGGTGACCACGCCTCCTCTGACTGGATGGGTCAGTTTTGTACGAAGTCAGTCGTTTAATGATGTATAACAAGAACAATAACAATAAAAAAACCATAACAATAGGAAATAAAGGCCGTAGCCCAAAAGGTATACAAACATTGTCAGAAAAAAACCAGTCACAAGTAAATAACGTCCTTCATAGTCCGGTGACACGTCAATGAGGACAGTCAAGTTCAGGTCATGACCACCCTGGCCAGCCGAAGCTGCGGGCGGGTTTGGATTCCCCTCGCAGCACACATAGAAGGACCGTCCAGGTAAGTCAACGGTTGTTCTCCTGTGTGCTGCTTGGGGAATCCAAGCATGGGACATGCCAAAGCAATTAAGGTCCAGGGCAGGAATTAGGCTGGCCAGGGTCCCCCGCAGGGGGGAGCACCTGTTGCAATACACGCTGCCCGAAGGAAGCCTCAGCCGAGGCATACACGTCAACCTTGTAATGTCTGATAAATGGTGATGGTGTAGACCAGGTAGCTGCCCTACAGATTTCTTCCACTGAGGCTTGCGTGGCCCAGGCCGCCGTGGTGACCGCACCTCTGGTAGAGTGAGGAGTGATACCCGATCCAGGGCATGGCCGCCCCATCCAAACAGGCTGGCATCCGTTGTAACCTGGATGCGTTCCGGTTCCTTGAATGGACACCTCTTGAGAACCTTGGAGGACGTCCACCATCGAAGCGATCTGAGGGCTTTGGGTGAAAGATGGACCTTGAGTTGAGAATGACTGGTGTGAGACCTCTGATAAGGAAGCAGGAACCATTGGAGTGGTCATGCGTGAAACCTGGCCCAGGGAACGATGTCGATGCAAGAAATCATCTTCCCTAACAGCTGAGAGAGTAAAGCCAGGGGCACAAGACACAAGGCTGACACTTGAGATGCCAGCCGTTGGATGCTCTGACACCTCTCCAGGGACAGGAAAACTTCGCAAGTGGCGGAGTTGATGATGGTCCCTAAGTGAAGCAGCGATGTAGTTGGCTGCAGATGGCTCTTGGGAAGATTCAGCACGAACCCGTGCCCCCACAGGGAGTCCATCGTTACTTGAAGATCCCATAGGGCCTGGTCCCGGGATGGTGACAGGACCAAGATGTCGTCTAAATAGCAATTCACCCTCACCAGAACCGAACGAAGAGAGGCCGCCACTTCCGCCAGGAGCTTGGTGAAGGTGCGGGGCGCCGATGAAGGGCCGAAAGGCAAGGCCTGGTACTGGAAATGACGGCCCGCAAAGTGCAAACGCAGGAACCGCCGATGAGCTGGATGAATGGGCACATGGAGGTACGCCTCCTTGATGTCAACTGATGTCATCAAGTCACCTTGGCGGATGGATGCCAGGATGCTCTTTAACGAGTGCATCTTGAACCTCTGATACTTGATGTACCAATTGAGTCTTTTTAGATCCAGAATGGCTCGCCATCCTACTGAGTTTTTGGGTACCAGAAATAGAATGGAGTAAAATCCTAGACCTTCCTGCCCTTTGGGAACCTGTTCTATTGCATTGATGGAGATGAGATGATGTATCTTGGCGTCCATGAGGCGCTGCTTTACTGAGCACCTGGGTACGGGGCACCTGATGAACCGTCTTCTGGGGATGGAGAGAAATTCTAGTGTGAGGCCCAGCCTTACCACCTGAAGGGCCCAGGCATCGGATGTGGTTTCCGCCCACTGATGAGCGAAGGCCAGCAGACGCCCGCCCACTGACTCCTCCCCTTGCGAGTCACCGGTACCTCTGAAAGGACCAGTTTCCCGAGCCACGAAAGGATCTTCTATTGTGGGATTGCGGCTGGTGCTGTTGGCGCCCCCTATCCCTGGCCCCTACACAGTCCTGGCCATGGTCCTGTGACTGGTGAAAACCTCTGTTGTAATTGGGAGCGAAGGGGGCCACTGAGTAACCAGAATAGCCTCCCCGAAAGGACTGGCGTCTGTTATATGGCTGCTGCCCCCTGGTATTGCGCCCCGCCCGAGGAGCGAAGCACCTTGCGTTTGTCCCTGGTTTCTATGAGTATGGGGTCGAGAACCGACCCAAACAAGGCCCCACCCTTGAATGGCGTGGACGCCAGGCGCCATTTAGACTTAATGTCGGCTTGCCAATGGCGAAGCCACAAAAGGCGACGAGAAGCCACATTGGACACCACAGCGCGAGAAGCGAGAGAAGTACCTCATCAGGAGCCAGTCTTTCCTGCAACTGTTGATCCCACTGTTTCTGAATGAGATCCATGAAGAGCTTTGGTGAAGGAATCACCTCCTGCAAGGAGACTAGTTCAGCAAAGAGGCACTCAGTAGTGTCAAGGCCTACAGCCGAACTGTCCTTGGAAGCTACCTCTCCCATGTTTGTAGTGGCCTTAGCTTTAAACAATAAGGATTTGAAAAGAGTAGGCCTAAATAGGCTAGAAGAATTAGGCTGATCAAAGATCAGTCCCTCATCATCAGAGAACTCCCTATCTATTAACTCCCCTTCCTCCACCAAGGCCGAATCCTCACTATAAGTAGAGGGAGGAGGAGGAGAAGAAGGCCCTGCTTGCAGATCAGGTAGATCTACATGTGGAGCCAGGATAGGAGGGCCACCTTGGGAACTAACAATCACCAGGGCCTGGTTCCTTCGAAGCAGCTCAGCATCCACCCCCCTGGATATGGCTGCTGAGATCATCTGGTAAAGGTCTGGGGATAGGCCCTGGTCATAGCCTTCCATAGGCCTCAGGCCTGCAGCAGTGGGAGTAAATGTAGCGGAGGGCCCAGCACGTGGCAATAAGAAGGCCGAAGCAGCCTGGGCCTCAGACAATACAGAGGGGGGTTGGATCCCCACCCCCCCTGTCCCAGTTTCAGAAATAACAGGGAGAGATCGATCTGGGGACCAGGTCTGATGCCCTGCTGTCTGGGGAGCAGGCGAAATACGCTGAGGTAAAGGCGCGGGAGGGGAATTCCTGCCCTCCCTGGAGGATTTGGAAGTTGACTTGGATTTATCTTTCTTTTTATGGCTTTTATCAGGGGCCCCGGAGGCCTCCCTGGGCCTCTGGCTGGTGGTTCTAGAGGCGGCCCTGCCAGGCCTCGAACTAACCCCTGCTTGGGCAGTACCCTGGTTATCAACAGAGGGCTCAACTGTACCTCCCAGAGAAGAATGATCAGCCATTGGAATGATTAGATGCAAAAAGACTCAAAAGGCACAAAGCACAGTGTTCACTTGCAAATAGAAAGGACCACGTGGTCAGCAGCAATGCCAGGAACTATTCCCCCAAGGCAAACAAAGCCGAAGCGAATGAGAAGGGTGAGCCAATGAGTCAGCAGCCCCTTTTAAGCTCGAGGAAGGGCAACGCCCAATCCCTACAGCGCCTGCGCTCCGAGCGGCCCCAAAAATGGCAACCGCAATTCGGGCACCAAATTCAAACCCAGCAGGGAACAAAAATCCCTTCTTCGCGTCTCACAATGAGAATCAGGCCAGCGGCGGCGATAGCGCACCCTCAGGACGGCCCAGGGTTCAGCGGTGGGTGAAACCACGCCGCGCACGCCAGGCTGGTCCCATCGGCGAGAGCAGGAGCCGCGCTGCGAACGGCGGGCGTTTTGCTGGCTCCGAAGCGGCGGGCTCTCCAGCTACAAGGACGGCGCAAGCTGGCACACACGATGCGATACGAGCCCCAAGCCTCAAAACGCAATAATCGCTTGTCGTTAAGTACCTTGCAAGGCTGCAATAGTCTGCAGCCAGAAAACTTTAGAGCTAGCAGCGATCAAGGACAATTCAAATATCAGATCGAGGCAACAAGCTACAAGGGAACTGGGCAGGCAGCGAACTGCCGCATCTCCCCACTCCATACATAAACTTCCACAAATCCAAGAAAAACGCACTTGAGAGAAAATCCCCGATAAAGTATAAATTTGTCTCATTAGTCTGGAGAAGAATTGGTATACGTCTCTTTCGGCTGGACTGAGTTAAAAAACTGACCCATCCAGTCAGAGGAGGCGTGGTCACTAATTTACATAACTCAGTCTCTAGGCTAATGGACAAAGTTAACCCATGCTTGGATTCCCCAAGCAGCACACAGGAGAATCTTAAGGTTTTTTTTATGTCAAAGAAAATATTAATTCTTTCTACTTAGATAGTATGCAGGAATCCAAGAAGAATATATCTATATTTATTTAATCCCCTTCCCTTTCAGCTCAATAAATCTTAATGAAGATGACTTTGTGAAGGTAATTCAGAAGAATTTGATGTTCAGCAACAGCCAATGAACCTGATGCCTTATAACAATAATTTGAGCAGGTTTTCCTACTGACAAGAGCCGAAAAGTGTCTCTGTGTGAGAGAAAGCTCAGTGTAGGAAAAATGGCAAGATGGAAGCTGTGGAAAAGAAGCTCCAGTCATGCTGTGAGATAATCTCTGTGGGAACCCATGAAATCCCCAAATGGTGTGAAATGAAGGGTTTCACCTGCTCTCTGCTGGGGAGGGAAATCTGCACAAGTATTCAATGGTTCCTCCTTCTCCTCTAGAGAAAGTGTGGATCACAACAGCTGTCTGGGATTTCTCTTTGGGGTCATTGTGTAGCTCTGTATTTTTTCTTATTTCCTTATTCAAGAAATAAAAAATCAATATCTGACTATGTCCAGGCCCTTTAATTGTCCACTCTACAATTTCTACCTAAAGCATTTTTTCTGCTCCTCTTCCAAGCTTGTCTTGTCTGTGAAGGGCTGGAGAAGATGCCCAGAGAAAGAGGACCTTGAGACTTTCCCCAGGAGGAGGTTGGAGGGATCCTGTCTAAAGGCAGCCGCATCATTGACCAGGTCACAAACCTTCAATGCTGCATAATATTCATCCAGGTCCAAGAAGCGTGAGAATAAGACGGGGGGGGGGGGTTCTAGGTTTCTAGGAAGAGGCACCCATGGAAGCTCTTCTGCTCTCTAACCACAGAAAATGCTGATGAATTGGGAATCAATTTTTATGTTTTTGAATGGCTATTAATTGTGAATGGAATCCCTTTGCAAATTCCATTTTAAGTAGACAAAAAAAGCTGTGATGGATCAGACCAAGGTCAGTCTAAGATTCACAATGAGCACACAAATACCTCTGGTTATCCCACAAGCAGAAGGAAGAGACTTTGCCCAACACGCAAGGGGTGTTTCCCCAGAACTGATCTTTTCTCCATCACATCAGACAGTGTTGGACACTCAGCCATCCCTCCATCTGGGAATCCCCAATTCTGATACCCCAGATGTTCTGATACCAGAATTGGGGATTCCCAGATGGAGGGATAGCTGAGTGTCCCACATTGTCTGATGTGATGGAGGAAAGTTCAATTGTGGGGAAACACCCCTTGCGTGTTGGGTAAAGCAATAAGTCATCAATATGAGAACATTCATTTGAGAAAATGTTTCCAAGTTTCACTCCCCCAATCATAAAGTCCTAAGGCAGGACCGGAACTCAAGAGTCTCCTGGCGATTAGCCCAAAGTCCCCCCAGGAAGTTTTCATGCCTAAGGGAGGATTAGAACTCAGAGCCAGCTGGTTTTCACACCTAAAATAGGACTAGAACTCAAAGCTTCCTGATGATTGGCTCCAAGTCCCCCATTTGACTTTTGTTGGAAGGTGGGATTAAAACTCCAGTGATTGACACAAAGTCCATCTGGTGGCTTTGATTCCCCTTATAATTACCATGAAACTATGATCATGCCATCCGGCCCTCTCAATTCCTGGCCAACAGATGGGGAAGAAATGGAGGTAGTGACAGATTTTATTTTCCTGGGCTCCAAGATCACTGCAGATGGGGACTGCAGCCAAGAAATTAAAAGAGGCTTGCTCCTGGGGAGGAAAGCTATGGCAAATCTAGACAGCATACTAAAAAGCAGAGATATCACCCTGCCAACAAAAGTGCATCTAGTCAAGGCTGTTTTTCCCAGTTGCAATGGATGGCTGAGAAGGTTGGACCATAAGAAAGGCTGAGCGCCAAAGAATGGAGGCCTTTGAACTCTGGTGCTGGGAAAGATTCCTGCGAGTCCCTTGGACTGCAAGGTGATCCAACCGGTCAGTCCTGGAGGAGATCAACCCTGGCTGCTCTTTAGAAGGCCAGATCCTGAAGAGGAAACTCAAAGACTTTGGCCACCTAATGAGAAGGAAGGACTCCCTGGAGAAGAGCCTCATGCTGGGAACAATGGAGGGCAAAAGAAGAAGGGGATGGCAGAGAATGAGGTAACGTGGTCCATGGGGTTGCGATGGATCCGAAAGGACTTTGCAACTAACAACAATTGTCACCAGGCACAACTTCTCACTTCCCACAGATGAAAGCTGCTTTCTACTGCTGCCCCCTTGCTCTCCCCTCGCCTCGCCCAAAGAGACAGCTGTGACACCCGCTTGTCACCTGCCACGCTCCTTTGCACCCAGCTTGGCCAGCGCCATCCCCGGCAGGCCCGCTTCGGCCTCCTGACTGCGGCCTTGCCTTCCTCCCCTGGGACTGGTTGAGTGAGCGATGAGCGGAGCGGCTGGGCGCCCAGTTGGGCTTCGTCCCAGCTTTGCTGCAGGGATGGGGGGGCTTCCTGCACCCCTTCCCTCCTGGGCCACCTCAGGGGTCCGTCGAGGAGAGTGGTAGATGAGCCTCGGTGGGCAAGCACCCCGTCCCACCAGATCTTAGAGCGCGAGGGGAATCCCTGGTGGGCAGGTGGGCAGCTCCTGGAGGTCTGAGCCCACGCGGGACTTTTAGGGGTCTACGCGGGGAGGCATCTGTATTCGGCCCCTCCCCGCAGGTCTGCAAGGTGAGCAGGCGAGCACCAGCAGAGGAGGGCGGCGGGGAAGCCGTTCTTGGGAGGAGCGGAGCGTATCGGCCACCGCCAGGCTCCCAGGATGGATTTCCCTCCCTTTGGAATCGCAGCCTTTGGGCTGGGGAGAAACGGCCAGAGGAAGGAGAGGCCAAGAGCAACAGCGCAAAGTTGGAAGCTCTTGAAAGTTGGGGGGGTGGGGCTCGGGAGGGAAGCGGAGGTTCTCTTGGGGGGGGAGTAAAGGTGTCAATGGTCCTCTTTTTTTTACCTGCATCCAGGTAAGCTTACAAGAGCTCCGGCCTCACCTGGAGCCTTTCATCAGCTGCAGATTTGAAGTGTCTCTCTCCCCCCTCCCATCTGAAAGGGCGCAACGACTGTCTATAGGGGCAAGGCGAGAGGGAAGCAGGGAGGGGCAGGGGAGGTGATGTTTGTGTCCCATCCAAGGACAGAATCCGGCTGATCCCAATGAGTGGGGGATTTGCACTGACTCTGAGTCCTCTGAATGGAAAGGGAAAGAGTGAAACGGAAACGGAGGCAGGAAAGGAAGGAGGAAGCGGGAGAGGGTTGGGAAAAAGAAAGGAAACAAGAGAAAGGGGGAAAGGGAAAAAGGGATGCAAATAATCCCTTCACCTTCCCTTCAGTTTCAATTAATTTGTAACGACAAATAACCGAATACATGTCGGCCTGACCTACTCAAGAGATCAGACCAGTGAGGACGCTACTTCTTCAGAAGGGACCCCAAGTCTTCTGGGCAACCCTTGCCCCCCCCCTCTTTACCTTCCCTGATCAGCTGCCAAGTGCCTGGAGCCTATTTATGACCTCCTCTTATTAGGCAGCTCTTACACAGCAGAAAAAAACCCCACCCAACCAGACTTGTCCAAATAACCAACCCCAAGTCCCCGGGAGCCTCAATCAATCCCCAGGAAGACGGAGATCCCAGCCACAGTTGGAGAGAAACGGATCCAGCGGGATACCAGCTATTTTGAGACGTTTGGCAGAGGAAGGAAGAGGCTCCTGTGACGGTGGAGCTTCGGCTAATGGGGAGGAAGAGCGCCCCTGTGGGAAGGGCTAGAATAGCAGGGGGAGGCAAAGAGGCCTAGGAGCTGTGGAAGCGAAGGCAAAGGAGGAGCTGGGATTTTGAGAAGGATGGGGGCCAATCTCCTGCAGCGCTCACCCTGGTCGCCCATCAAGGTGACCCTCGGCATACCTGCTTAGCACCGGAGGCGCTCCGGGCATGCTGCCAGCCGAGCCCTTGAAAACGCTAGAGGAGAATCGCGATTCTTTGGCCCCTGGAACTCGCTTCTCTCGCGGCTCCTCTGCTGCCTTTCTCGGGCGCTTTGCCCGTTCCTCTCACTTTCCCTCTCGTTTTCTCCCTGGCTTTAAATCCCCATCCCTCCAAGCGCTGTCCTTCGCCCACACACAACACTCCACACTCAACCTCCCACCCAGAAGTGAAGACCCTCCCACTCGCACCCAAAGCACTCTCCCCAAGCAACAAACACCGCGCGCGCCCACCACACCCACCTTGCCGTTCCCAAAGCCCCAAACGCCCACCCTACAGCTGCGCTTCCCTGCTCCCTCCTCGCCTTGCCCAAACAGACAGGCGTGGCGCCCCCTTCCCCCCACCCCGCTCTCTCGCACCCGGGGCAGCCAAGACCAGCAACACATCGCCGCCGCCGCCACCACCTCCCTCGAAGTCCTTGCCCCGCGCTGCCCCAGACCTCCGCCGCTCATTGGGGACGGGACCTGAGCACGAAGCCTTCGCCTGCATCGCCCCTTCGGCCTCCCACCCGCCGAGGACACGCCACGCTTTCCCGCCAATCAACTCCCCACCCCACCCCGGCATTTCTCAATTTCCCACAATTAGTATCTCTAGAAAAATGCGCGTTCATTTAATAACCTCCTTAAGCCTCAATCGCCTCCGAACAAGGCCTAGATCTCTCAGTAACCCCGCCCTCTCTGGCCTTGGGGAGACGGGCAGGGACCCTCAGAGCGAGAGGGGCTCCCGCAAGACTCCTGGCCACCACCTGTTTCTGACCTTCAAAGGGATGGGTGGGGAGCTGCTTCCTCTCCCCCCGGACTCTCGCAGCCTCCGGGCACTGGAAGATCGTCTGGATGGCCTCGCTTGACCAACCAGTCTCTCCTGCCAAATGCCCTCGCCCGACGGTTCCCTCAAGTGCCGGTAGGAATGGGAAAAAAGCAGAAAAGAGATAGAGCCTGCTGGGCCAAGCAATTCTATTCACGTGTTCACAGAGCGTGTGGACGCTGGGAAGGTCTGGATGGGGAGAAAGGGCTCCAGTTCAGCCAGAACAAAAGGGAGGCTTTGGGCCCCCAGGACTGCTGCCCTCTTTTAAATCTACCCCAAGGCAGAGGAAACTTCGCCTCCTCCGGGTGTTGCCCTCTGTAGTTTGGGGAGAGAAGACGGGCTGAGCTTTCTCCATCCTCCCCTGCAACTTCCCACCACAGAGAAGATCCAGATATTGGGGGGGGGGGCGGGCTGGGAGTTAAGGAGCTTCAGCACAGCCGTCGACAAAGAAAGAGGCAGAAAGGGGCTTTTCAGTTCTGGGGGGGGGCACATTGCCCTTCGGCTGACCCTCCACGGGCTTCTCAGCAGGCAGCCAAGCGGAAGCACAGCCTCCATAGGACTGCCGGGTGGGACCAGGGAAGCGTCTGGCGGAGCGGGGGAGCAAAAAAGCCGGGACATCCTTTAAGCTCGCGTAGAGTGAGAGGGGGGTCGGACAGAGAGAGCTCCGTGCCTTTGCCTCTCCTCCCCCTGCAGACACCCAGAGGTCCCGCCTAGGTTCCAAAGCCTCCCGCCTGCCCAGCGGGGACTCCTGCCGCTCTCAGATATGTGGGGAACGCTCGCCCACCCGGCCGCTTTCCTTGGCGAGGGCGCCCGCCTGCCCCGCTCCTTTCTCCCCTGCTGCGCTTGGCCAGCCCAAGGGCGGGAAGGTAGGGGCGGGGTTCCCAATCTGGGTGCAAGGGAGCGGAGGAGGCGAGGGCGCTGCGGGGAGGCGCAGCTGCCGAAGGAGCCGTCTGTGAGGGGAAGGGGCAGTTGCCCCTGAAGGGGAAGGTATCAAAGTCGGGCAAGTGGCTTTATGCCAAACCGGAGAGTTTTAATCTCCCCTTCAAAATAAAAGCCAAATGGGTGGCTTTGAGCCAATGGCCAGGAGACTGGGAGTTCTAGTTCTGTTTTAGGCACGAAAGTTAATTCATCCACTGTCCAGGAAGTTCTGAGTTCCAATCCTCCCCAGGCACTAGAAATTCCTGGGGCACTGTGTACTGTCCAGGGGGCTCTGAGTTCCAGTCCCACCTCTGCACTGATTGACGGGGGATGTAATAGCAATAGCAATAGCAGTAGACTTATATACCGCTTCATAGGGCTTTCAGCCCTCTCTAAGCGGTTTACAGAGAGTCAGCATATTGCCCCCAACAATCTGGGTCCTCATTTTACCCACCTCGGAAGGATGGAAGGCTGAGTCAACCCTGAGCCGGTGAGATTTGAACCGCTGAACTGCTGATCTAGCAGTAGCCTGCAGTGCTGCATTTAACCACTGCGCCACCTTGGCTCTAAAACCTGGAAAAATTCAGATTAATGTGGGATACCAGAATTAGGCATTGCTAGAATGTGAAATGGCTGAGTGTCCATTACTGTGTGATACAATGGAGGAAAATGATTTTGTGGGGAAAAACACACCTGTTCCATGTTGGGCAAAGCCACCAGTCTCTGCTTTCTGCTTGTGGGCAACCAGAGGCCTCTGCATGGTCCCTGTGAATCTTAGACTGACCTTGGTCTGATCCATCAGGGCTTTTTTAATCAGGCTTAAAATGGAATTTGTAAAAGAGATCAATTCATAATTAGAAGCCATTCTGAAATATGAAAAAAATGATGACCAACTGATCAGCAATATATACTGTATGGTTGGAAAGCAGAAGATCCTCCATGGGTTCATGTTCCAAGAAGTTCCCACGCTTATTCACTTCCTTCTTGGACCTGGATGAATGCCTGGGTGAATAAGCATTGGACACTCCAGACATTTGGTAAACGATGTGGCTGCTTTTAAACAGGATCCCTTCAACCTCCGCCTGGGGAGAGTCTCAAGGTCCCTTTTCTCTGGACATCACCCAACCTTTCACAGCCAAGCCATGCTTGGAAGAGGAGCAGGGAAATGCTTTAGGTAGAGTGGGAAATTAAAGGGCCTGAATCATGTTAGATATTGTAATTTTAATTATCTGAATAAAGAAAGAAAAACATGGACTGGAAAGTTCCTAGAAGTAGACCCCTAAGTAAGAACAACTCCAAAGAAAAATCTCAGATAGCTGTTGTGGTCAACACTTTCTGTAAAATGGTCTTATCAGGAAATCAAGAAAGAACCATGTAATAGTGATAAAGAATTGCCTCCCAAGCCAAGAGCAATCAAATAATGAATTTCCCATCCTTCTGACATTCCAAAGGTTCTCAAGGGGGATTATCATATGACAGGATTAAAACTTGGTTTCCACAGCTTCCGCCTCTTTAGGTAAGGAATTTAGAATTTCAATGGGAATAACTGCTCAAATGATTACTTACAATGTGTCTCTTCATTGGCAGTTGCTGAACTGCAAATTCCTTTGAATGACTTTCACAGATTTTAATTTAGGAAATTTTATTGAGCTAAGGCGGAAGGGAGTTACAAGAAACATATACATATAATTTTCTTTGATTTCTGCATACTATCTAAATAGAAAGAATTAATATCTTCTTTCAAATAAAAGAAACTTTTAATAATTCTTCCAATATCGAATAGAGTTGTATATCAGGTTTTTATATTTGGTCTGCCTGTAAGCTGCTCCTTTGTGTTCAGGTCTGGCCGCAGAAGGATAATGTGGACTTGGGGATGAAGATGCAGACCAGCAGACCAGCACTGGAGGCCAGGATGGAGAAGACCTGCACAGCGACCATGTATCTCCCTTTGGTGCTCAGGTAGGTGGGCACAAAAGTCACCCAGACGCTGCAGAAGACCAGCATGCTGAAGGTGATCAGCTTGGCTTCATTGAAGGCCCCAGGGAGATTCCTAGCCAGGAAAGCCACCGTGAAGCAGATGGCAGCCAGGAAGCCCATGTAGCTGAGGGTGATGTAGAACATAACCACAGCCCCTTCCTTGCATTGCAGGATGAGCTCTCCAAAGCTGGGAGTGGAGGTCAGAGTCAGAGAAGGGGGGAGAAACTCCCAGCCAGATGGAGCAGATGATAATTTGGACTGCAGAAGAAGAAAGGATGATGGAGTTGGCCAAGCTCTTCCCCAACCATCTCTTCGCTCGGTTTCCTGGTTTTGTGGCCAGGAAAGCCAGTACCACCATGATGGTTTTGGCCAAGATAGAAGAAACGGCAACTGAGAAGATGATGCTGAAAACCGTTTGTTGGAGAAGGCAGGTGGCTTTCCTTGGTTGACCAATGAAGAGAGAAGGAGATAAGATCCCGGTTGTTGGCTTTGACAAGGGGAGTTTCTTTGTAATTAATGAAGATGATTAAAATAAGGCCTGTAGTTAGGAACAAGAGTAGAGCAAAAGAGACTAGAATGATTCCCAGATGTTCTTCATAGGACAGGAAGGTTATAATTTTGGGGATACATTGGGCTCGGTTCTCATTTGGATATTTATCATCTGGAGACTTGGTGCATTTTTTGGTATCTGAGAAAGCCAAAAAAACATATTTCTTTAACATTCTGTATTTTTACAGTTCTACATTGTAGGAAGTTAGCACCCACTCCTCTCCTAGAAAAATGAAATATCCTGGGAAATATTGAAAAGGCAGTATGTTATATTTCCCTTGATAAGAAATGGAGAAATGTTTTTAGGCAGGAAAGAGACTCGCTCTTAATAGCCCCCACCTTTGTCAATGGGCCATTAAAAAATCCTCATAGTCTACTATACATAAGAAAGATAGGATTAGCCTTCTACAGAAACTCGCCTCATGGCATCTGGGAACTCAACCAAGCTGGGGACTCAAAAGACACACATCCCACAAAGTTAGCTAAGACTCCTCCCCCGCCCCTGGGAGTCTGACAACCAATCAGAATACATTTCTTACACAGGACCAGGAAACAGAGAGGTGGGGCTGAACAGAGAGTATAAAAAACCCAGGAATTCTCAACAAGCCTTTTTTCCCTTTTTTCTCTTCTTCACCCAACATCTTGAAGCATATGATCATCTTTTTCCACAGGACCTTAAGCCATGTTGTCCTGTCCACCATTAAACCATCTTTCTAAGCAGCCTCAATGTTTCCAGTGTCTTTTCCCCCAAATTTGTGAACCAAAGCTCAGATTCGAAAAACAAAGATATATTGGTAGTGTCCTGAGTCGGGAAAGGTAAAAAACCACTCCATTTTGTGATCTGGTGTTTCCCTGGGGAGTTACAGCAAAGTATATCTTAGAATTTGCAGAAAAACTCAATTCAACCAGAAAGTGTTTCTTTTGAACCAAAGCTCAGATTCGAAAAACAAACACATATTAGTAGTGTCCTTGACTCAGGAATGCTCAAAAACCACTCCATTTAGTGGTCTGGTGTTTCCCTGGGCTCTTACAACAAAGTACATCTTGGAATTGGAAGAAAACTCAATTCAAGCAGAACGTGTTACTTTTGAACCAAAGCTCAGATTCGAAAAACACATATTATTAGTGTCCTGAGTCGGGAATGCTAAAAAACCACTCCATTGTGTGATCTGATGTTTCCCTGGGGAGTTACACCCAAGTATATCTTAGAATTTGCAGAAAAACTAAATTCAACCAGAACGTGTAACTTTTGAACCAAAGCTCAGATTCGAAAAACAAACGTACATTAGTAGTGTCCTTGACTCAGGAATGCTCATAAACCACTCCATTTTGTGGTCTGGTGTTTCCCTGGCCTCTTACAACAAAGTACATCTTGGAATTGGAAGAAAACTCAATTCAAGCAGAACGTGTAACTTTTGAACCAAAGCTCAGATTCGAAAAACAAACGTACATTAGTTGTATCCTGAGTCGGGAATGCTAAAAAACCAACCCATTTTGTGATCTGATGTTTCCCTGGGGAGTTACACCCAAGTATATCTTAGAATTTGCAGAAAAACTCAATTCAACCAGAAAGTGTTTCTTTTGAACCAAAGCTCAGATTTGAAAAGCAAACACATATTAGTAGTGTCCTTGACTCAGGAATGCTCATAAACCACTCCATTTTGTGGTCTGGTGTTTCCCTGGGCTCTTACAACAAAGTACATCTTGGAATTGGAAGAAAACTCAATTCAAGCAGAACGTGTTACTTTTGAACCAAAGCTCAGATTCGAACAACACACATATTAGTAGTGTCCTGAGTCGGGAAAGCTAAAATACAACTAAATTTTGTGATCTGGTGTTTCCCTGGGGAGTTAAACCAAAGTATATCTTAGAATTTGCAGAAAAACTCAATTCAATCAGAACGTGTTACTTTTGAACCAAAGCTCATATTCGAAAAACAAACACATATTAGTAGCGTCCTGAGTCGGGAAAGCTAAGAAACCACTCCATTATGTGATCGGGTGTTTCCCTGGGGAGTTACACCAAAGTGTATCTCAAAATGGCAAAAGAACTCAATTCAACCAGTATTTCTTTTGAACCAAAGCTCAGATTCGAAAAACAAACATATATTAGTACTGTCCTGAGTCAGGAATACTAAAAAACCACTCTATTTTGTGATCTGGTGTTTCCCTGGGGAGTTACACCAAAGTATATCTTAGAATTGGCAGAAAACTCAATTCAACCAGACAGTGTTTCTTTTGAACCACAGCTCAGATTCGAAAAACAAACACATATTAGTAGTGTCCTGAGTCAGGAATACTAAAAAACCACTCCATTATGTGATCGGGTGTTTCCCTGGGGAGTTACACCAAAGTGTATCTCAAAATGGCAAAAGAACTCAATTCAACCAGAGTGTTTCTTTTGAACCAAAGCTCAGATTCGAAAAACAAACACATATTAGTAGTGTCCTGAGTCAGGAATACTAAAAAACCACTCCATTTTGTGATCTGGTGTTTCCCTGGGGAGTTACACCAAAGTATATCTTAGAATTGGCAGAAAACCAGAAAGTATTTCTTTTGAACCAAAGCTCAGATTCGAAAAACAAAGATATATTGGTAGTGTCCTGTGTCGGGAAAGCTAAAAAACCACTCCATTTTGTGATCTGGTGTTTCCCTGGGGAGTTACACCAAAGTATATCTTAGAATTTGCAGAAAAACTCAATTCAACCAGAAAGTGTTTCTTTTGAACCAAAGCTCAGATTCGAAAAACAAACATTTTAGTAGTGTCCTGAGTCAGGAATACTAAAAAACCACTCCATTTTGTGATCTGGTGTTTCCCTGGGGTTATACCAAAGTATATCTTAGAATTGGCAGAAAACTCAATTCAACCAGAACGTGTTACTTTTGAACCAAAGCTCAGATTCGAACAACAAACACATATTAGTAGTGTCCTGAGTCGGGAAAGCTAAAATACCACTAAATTTTGTGATCTGGTGTTTCCCTGGGGAGTTACACCAAAGTGTATCTCAAAATGGCAAAAGAACTCAATTCAACCAGAGTGTTTCTTCTGAACCAAAGCTCAGATTCGAAAAACAAACACATATTAGTAGTGTCCTGAGTCGGGAAAGCTAAAATACCACTAAATTTTGTGATCTGGTGTTTCCCTGGGGAGTTACACCAAAGTATATATTAGAATTTGCAGAAAATCTCAATTCAACCAGAACATGTATCTTTTGAACCAAAGCTCAGATTCGAAAAACAAAGATATATTGGTAGTGTCCTGAGTCGGGAAAGCTAAAAAACCACTCCATTTTGTGATCTGGTGTTTCCCTGGGGAGTTACACCAAAGTATATCTTAGAATTTGCAGAAAAACTCAATTCAACCAGAAAGTGTTTCTTTTGAACCAAAGCTCAGATTCGAAAAACAAACATTTTAGTAGTGTCCTGAGTCAGGAATACTAAAAAACCACTCCATTTTGTGATCTGGTGTTTCCCTGGGGTTATACCAAAGTATATCTTAGAATTGGCAGAAAACTCAATTCAACCAGAACGTGTTACTTTTGAACCAAAGCTCAGATTCGAACAACAAACACATATTAGTAGTGTCCTGAGTCGGGAAAGCTAAAATACCACTAAATTTTGTGATCTGGTGTTTCCCTGGGGAGTTACACCAAAGTGTATCTCAAAATGGCAAAAGAACTCAATTCAACCAGAGTGTTTCTTCTGAACCAAAGCTCAGATTCGAAAAACAAACACATATTAGTAGTGTCCTGAGTCGGGAAAGCTAAAATACCACTAAATTTTGTGATCTGGTGTTTCCCTGGGGAGTTACACCAAAGTATATATTAGAATTTGCAGAAAATCTCAATTCAACCAGAACATGTATCTTTTGAACCAAAGCTCAGATTCGAAAAACAAACACATATTACTAGTGTCCTCAGTCGGGAAAGCTAAAAAACCACTCCATTATGTGATCGGGTGTTTCCCTGGGGAGTTACACCAAAGTGTATCTCAAAATGGCAAAAGAACTCAATTCAACCAGAGTGTTTCTTTTGAACCAAAGCTCAGATTCGAACAACAAACACATATTAGTAGTGTCCTGAGTCGGGAAAGCTAAAATACCACTAAATTTTGTGATCTGGTGTTTCCCTGGGGAGTTACACCAAAGTGTATCTCAAAATGGCAAAAGAACTCAATTCAACCAGAGTGTTTCTTCTGAACCAAAGCTCAGATTCGAAAAACAAACACATATTAGTAGTGTCCTGCGTCAGGAATACTAAAAAACCACTCCATTTTGTGATCTGGTGTTTCCCTGGGGAGTTACACCAAAGTATATATTAGAATTTGCAGAAAATCTCAATTCAACCAGAACATGTATCTTTTGAACCAAAGCTCAGATTCGAAAAACAAACACATATTAGTAGTGTCCTGAGTCAGGAATACTAAAAAACCACTCCATTTTGTGATCTGGTGTTTCCCTGGGGAGTTACAACAAAGTATATCTTAGAATTTGCAGAAAAACTCAATTCAACCAGAAAGTGTTTCTTTGAACCAAAGCTCAGATTCGAAACACAAACATATTAGTAGTGTCCTGAGTCGGGAAAGCTAAAAAACCACTCCATTGTGTGATCTGATGTTTCCCTGGCCTCTTACAACAAAGTACATCTTGGAATTGGAAGAAAACTCAATTCAAGCAGAACGTGTTACTTTTGAACCAAAGCTCAGATTCGAAAAACAAACACATATTAGTAGTGTCCTTGACTCAGGAATGCTCAACAACCACTCCATTTTCTCATCTGGTGTTTCCCTGGGGAGTTAAACCAAAGTGTATCTCAAATTGGCAAAATTACTCAATTCAACCAGAACGTGTTACTTTTGAACCAAAGCTCAGATTCGAAAAACAAACACATATTAGTAGCGTCCTGAGTCGGGAAAGCTAAGAAACCACTCCATTATGTGATCGGGTGTTTCCCTGGGGAGTTACACCAAAGTGTATCTCAAAATGGCAAAAGAACTCAATTCAACCAGTGTTTCTTTTGAACCAAAGCTCAGATTCGAAAAACAAACACATATTAGTACTGTCCTGAGTCAGGAATACTAAAAAACCACTCTATTTTGTGATCTGGTGTTTCCCTGGGGAGTTACACCAAAGTATATCTTAGAATTGGCAGAAAACTCAATTCAACCAGACAGTGTTTCTTTTGAACCACAGCTCAGATTCGAAAAACAAACACATATTAGTAGTGTCCTGAGTCAGGAATACTAAAAAACCACTCCATTTTGTGATCTGGTGTTTCCCTGGGGAGTTACACCAAAGTATATCTTAGAATTGGCAGAAAACCAGAAAGTATTTCTTTTGAACCAAAGCTCAGATTCGAAAAACAAAGATATATTGGTAGTGTCCTGAGTCGGGAAAGCTAAAATACCACTAAATTTTGTGATCTGGTGTTTCCCTGGGGAGTTACACCAAAGTGTATCTCAAAATGGCAAAAGAACTCAATTCAACCAGAGTGTTTCTTCTGAACCAAAGCTCAGATTCGAACAACAAACACATATTAGTAGTGTCCTGAGTCGGGAAAGCTAAAATACCACTAAATTTTGTGATCTGGTGTTTCCCTGGGGAGTTACACCAAAGTGTATCTCAAAATGGCAAAAGAACTCAATTCAACCAGAGTGTTTCTTCTGAACCAAAGCTCAGATTCGAAAAACAAACACATATTAGTAGTGTCCTGAGTCGGGAAAGCTAAAATACCACTAAATTTTGTGATCTGGTGTTTCCCTGGGGAGTTACACCAAAGTATATATTAGAATTTGCAGAAAATCTCAATTCAACCAGAACATGTATCTTTTGAACCAAAGCTCAGATTCGAAAAACAAACACATATTAGTAGTGTCCTGAGTCAGGAATGCTCAACAACCACTCCATTTTCTCATCTGGTGTTTCCCTGGGGAGTTAAACCAAAGTGTATCTCAAATTGGCAAAATTACTCAATTCAACCAGAACGTGTTACTTTTGAACCAAAGCTCAGATTCGAAAAGCAAACCCAAATTAGTAGTGTCCTGAGTCGGGAAAGCTAAAATACCACTAAATTTTGTGATCTGGTGTTTCCCTGGGGAGTTAAACCAAAGTATATCTTAGAATTTGCAGAAAACTCAATTCAACCAGAACGTGTTACTTTTGAACCAAAGCTCAGATTCGAAAAAACACATATTATTAGTGTCCTGAGTCGGGAATGCTAAAAAACCACTCCATTGTGTGATCTGATGTTTCCCTGGCCTCTTACAACAAAGTACATCTTGGAATTGGAAGAAAACTCAATTCAAGCAGAACGTGTTACTTTTGAACCAAAGCTCAGATTCGAAAAACAAACACATATTAGTAGTGTCCTTGACTCAGGAATGCTCAACAATCACTCCATTTTCTCATCTGGTGTTTCCCTGGGGAGTTAAACCAAAGTGTATCTCAAATTGGCAAAATTACTCAATTCAAGCAGAACGTGTTACTTTTGAACCAAAGCTCAGATTCGAACAACACACATATTAGTAGTGTCCTGAGTCGGGAAAGCTAAAATACAACTAAATTTTGTGATCTGGTGTTTCCCTGGGGAGTTAAACCAAAGTATATCTTAGAATTTGCAGAAAAACTCAATTCAATCAGAACGTGTTACTTTTGAACCAAAGCTCAGATTCGAAAAACAAACACATATTAGTAGCGTCCTGAGTCGGGAAAGCTAAGAAACCACTCCATTATGTGATCAGGTGTTTCCCTGGGGAGTTACACCAAAGTGTATCTCAAAATGGCAAAAGAACTCAATTCAACCAGTGTTTCTTTTGAACCAAAGCTCAGATTCGAAAAACAAACACATATTAGTACTGTCCTGAGTCAGGAATACTAAAAAACCACTCCATTTTGTGATCTGGTGTTTCCCTGGGGAGTTACAACAAAGTATATCTTAGAATTGGCAGAAAACTCAATTCAACCAGACAGTGTTTCTTTTGAACCACAGCTCAGATTCGAAAAACAAACACATATTAGTAGTGTCCTGAGTCAGGAATACTAAAAAACCACTCCATTTTGTTATCTGGTGTTTCCCTGGGGAGTTACACCAAAGTATATCTTAGAATTGGCAGAAAACCAGAAAGTATTTCTTTTGAACCAAAGCTCAGATTCGAAAAACAAAGAAATATTGGTAGTGTCCTGAGTCGGGAAAGCTAAAAAACCACTCCATTTTGTGATCTGGTGTTTCCCTGGGGAGTTACACCAAAGTATATCTTAGAATTTGCAGAAAAACTCAATTCAACCAGAAAGTGTTTCTTTTGAACCAAAGCTCAGATTCGAAAAACAAACATTTTAGTAGTGTAGTGAGTCAGGAATACTAAAAAACCACTCCATTTTGTGATCTGGTGTTTCCCTGGGGTTATACCAAAGTATATCTTAGAATTGGCAGAAAACTCAATTCAACCAGAACGTGTTACTTTTGAACCAAAGCTCAGATTCGAACAACAAACACATATTAGTAGTGTCCTGAGTCGGGAAAGCTAAAATACCACTAAATTTTGTGATCTGGTGTTTCCCTGGGGAGTTACACCAAAGTGTATCTCAAAATGGCAAAAGAACTCAATTCAACCAGAGTGTTTCTTCTGAACCAAAGCTCAGATTCGAAAAACAAACACATATTAGTAGTGTCCTGAGTCGGGAAAGCTAAAAAACCACTCCATTTTGTGATCTGGTGTTTCCCTGGGGAGTTACACCAAAGTATATATTAGAATTTGCAGAAAATCTCAATTCAACCAGAACATGTATCTTTTGAACCAAAGCTCAGATTCGAAAAACAAACACATATTACTAGTGTCCTCAGTCGGGAAAGCTAAAAAACCACTCCATTATGTGATCGGGTGTTTCCCTGGGGAGTTACACCAAAGTGTATCTCAAAATGGCAAAAGAACTCAATTCAACCAGAGTGTTTCTTCTGAACCAAAGCTCAGATTCGAAAAACAAACACATATTAGTAGTGTCCTGAGTCGGGAAAGCTAAAATACCACTAAATTTTGTGATCTGGTGTTTCCCTGGGGAGTTACACCAAAGTATATATTAGAATTTGCAGAAAATCTCAATTCAACCAGAACATGTATCTTTTGAACCAAAGCTCAGATTCGAAAAACAAACACATATTAGTAGTGTCCTGAGTCGGGAAAGCTAAAAAACCACTCCATTTTGTGATCTGGTGTTTCCCTGGGGAGTTACACCAAAGTATATCTTAGAATTTGCAGAAAAACTCAATTCAACCAGAAAGTGTTTCTTTTGAACCAAAGCTCAGATTCGAAAAACAAACATTTTAGTAGTGTCCTGAGTCAGGAATACTAAAAAACCACTCCATTTTGTGATCTGGTGTTTCCCTGGGGTTATACCAAAGTATATCTTAGAATTGGCAGAAAACTCAATTCAACCAGAACGTGTTACTTTTGAACCAAAGCTCAGATTCGAAAAACAAACACATATTACTAGTGTCCTGAGTCGGGAAAGCTAAGAAACCACTCCATTTTGTGATCTGGTGTTTCCCTGGGGAGTTAAACCAAAGTATATCTTAGAATTTGCAGAAAAACTCAATTCAAGCAGAACGTGTTACTTTTGAACCAAAGCTCAGATTCGAACAACACACATATTAGTAGTGTCCTGAGTCGGGAAAGCTAAAATACAACTAAATTTTGTGATCTGGTGTTTCCCTGGGGAGTTAAACCAAAGTATATCTTAGAATTTGCAGAAAAACTCAATTCAATCAGAACGTGTTACTTTTGAACCAAAGCTCAGATTCGAAAAACAAACACATATTAGTAGCGTCCTGAGTCGGGAAAGCTAAGAAACCACTCCATTATGTGATCAGGTGTTTCCCTGGGGAGTTACACCAAAGTGTATCTCAAAATGGCAAAAGAACTCAATTCAACCAGTGTTTCTTTTGAACCAAAGCTCAGATTCGAAAAACAAACACATATTAGTACTGTCCTGAGTCAGGAATACTAAAAAACCACTCTATTTTGTGATCTGGTGTTTCCCTGGGGAGTTACACCAAAGTATATCTTAGAATTGGCAGAAAACTCAATTCAACCAGACAGTGTTTCTTTTGAACCACAGCTCAGATTCGAAAAACAAACACATATTAGTAGTGTCCTGAGTCAGGAATACTAAAAAACCACTCCATTTTGTGATCTGGTGTTTCCCTGGGGAGTTACACCAAAGTATATCTTAGAATTGGCAGAAAACCAGAAAGTATTTCTTTTGAACCAAAGCTCAGATTCGAAAAACAAAGATATATTGGTAGTGTCCTGAGTCGGGAAAGCTAAAAAACCACTCCATTTTGTGATCTGGTGTTTCCCTGGGGAGTTACACCAAAGTATATCTTAGAATTTGCAGAAAAACTCAATTCAACCAGAAAGTGTTTCTTTTGAACCAAAGCTCAGATTCGAAAAACAAACATTTTAGTAGTGTCCTGAGTCAGGAATACTAAAAAACCACTCCATTTTGTGATCTGGTGTTTCCCTGGGGTTATACCAAAGTATATCTTAGAATTGGCAGAAAACTCAATTCAACCAGAACGTGTTACTTTTGAACCAAAGCTCAGATTCGAACAACAAACACATATTAGTAGTGTCCTGAGTCGGGAAAGCTAAAATACCACTAAATTTTGTGATCTGGTGTTTCCCTGGGGAGTTACACCAAAGTGTATCTCAAAATGGCAAAAGAACTCAATTCAACCAGAGTGTTTCTTCTGAACCAAAGCTCAGATTCGAAAAACAAACACATATTAGTAGTGTCCTGAGTCGGGAAAGCTAAAATACCACTAAATTTTGTGATCTGGTGTTTCCCTGGGGAGTTACACCAAAGTATATATTAGAATTTGCAGAAAATCTCAATTCAACCAGAACATGTATCTTTTGAACCAAAGCTCAGATTCGAAAAACAAACACATATTAGTAGCGTCCTGAGTCGGGAAAGCTAAGAAACCACTCCATTATGTGATCAGGTGTTTCCCTGGGGAGTTACACCAAAGTGTATCTCAAAATGGCAAAAGAACTCAATTCAACCAGTGTTTCTTTTGAACCAAAGCTCAGATTCGAAAAACAAACACATATTAGTACTGTCCTGAGTCAGGAATACTAAAAAACCACTCCATTTTGTGATCTGGTGTTTCCCTGGGGAGTTACAACAAAGTATATCTTAGAATTGGCAGAAAACTCAATTCAACCAGACAGTGTTTCTTTTGAACCACAGCTCAGATTCGAAAAACAAACACATATTAGTAGTGTCCTGAGTCAGGAATACTAAAAAACCACTCCATTTTGTGATCTGGTGTTTCCCTGGGGAGTTACACCAAAGTATATCTTAGAATTGGCAGAAAACCAGAAAGTATTTCTTTTGAACCAAAGCTCAGATTCGAAAAACAAAGATATATTGGTAGTGTCCTGAGTCGGGAAAGCTAAAAAACCACTCCATCTTGTGATCTGGTGTTTCCCTGGGGAGTTACACCAAAGTATATCTTAGAATTTGCAGAAAAACTCAATTCAACCAGAAAGTGTTTCTTTTGAACCAAAGCTCAGATTCGAAAAACAAACACATATTAGTAGTGTCCTGAGTCAGGAATACTAAAAAACCACTCCATTTTGTGATCTGGTGTTTCCCTGGGGTTATACCAAAGTATATCTTAGAATTGGCAGAAAACTCAATTCAACCAGAACGTGTTACTTTTGAACCAAAGCTCAGATTCGAACAACAAACACATATTAGTAGTGTCCTGAGTCAGGAATACTAAAAAACCACTCCATTTTGTGATCTGGTGTTTCCCTGGGGAGTTACACCAAAGTATATCTTAGAATTGGCAGAAAACCAGAAAGTATTTCTTTTGAACCAAAGCTCAGATTCGAAAAACAAAGATATATTGGTAGTGTCCTGAGTCGGGAAAGCTAAAAAACCACTCCATTTTGTGATCTGGTGTTTCCCTGGGGAGTTACACCAAAGTATATCTTAGAATTTGCAGAAAAACTCAATTCAACCAGAAAGTGTTTCTTTTGAACCAAAGCTCAGATTCGAAAAACAAACATTTTAGTAGTGTAGTGAGTCAGGAATACTAAAAAACCACTCCATTTTGTGATCTGGTGTTTCCCTGGGGTTATACCAAAGTATATCTTAGAATTGGCAGAAAACTCAATTCAACCAGAACGTGTTACTTTTGAACCAAAGCTCAGATTCGAACAACAAACACATATTAGTAGTGTCCTGAGTCGGGAAAGCTAAAATACCACTAAATTTTGTGATCTGGTGTTTCCCTGGGGAGTTACACCAAAGTGTATCTCAAAATGGCAAAAGAACTCAATTCAACCAGAGTGTTTCTTCTGAACCAAAGCTCAGATTCGAACAACAAACACATATTAGTAGTGTCCTGAGTCGGGAAAGCTAAAATACCACTAAATTTTGTGATCTGGTGTTTCCCTGGGGAGTTACACCAAAGTATATATTAGAATTTGCAGAAAATCTCAATTCAACCAGAACATGTATCTTTTGAACCAAAGCTCAGATTCGAAAAACAAACACATATTACTAGTGTCCTCAGTCGGGAAAGCTAAAAAACCACTCCATTATGTGATCGGGTGTTTCCCTGGGGAGTTACACCAAAGTGTATCTCAAAATGGCAAAAGAACTCAATTCAACCAGAGTGTTTCTTCTGAACCAAAGCTCAGATTCGAAAAACAAACACATATTAGTAGTGTCCTGAGTCGGGAAAGCTAAAATACCACTAAATTTTGTGATCTGGTGTTTCCCTGGGGAGTTACACCAAAGTATATATTAGAATTTGCAGAAAATCTCAATTCAACCAGAACATGTATCTTTTGAACCAAAGCTCAGATTCGAAAAACAAACACATATTAGTAGTGTCCTGAGTCGGGAAAGCTAAAAAACCACTCCATTTTGTGATCTGGTGTTTCCCTGGGGAGTTACACCAAAGTATATCTTAGAATTTGCAGAAAAACTCAATTCAACCAGAAAGTGTTTCTTTTGAACCAAAGCTCAGATTCGAAAAACAAACATTTTAGTAGTGTCCTGAGTCAGGAATACTAAAAAACCACTCCATTTTGTGATCTGGTGTTTCCCTGGGGTTATACCAAAGTATATCTTAGAATTGGCAGAAAACTCAATTCAACCAGAACGTGTTACTTTTGAACCAAAGCTCAGATTCGAACAACAAACACATATTAGTAGTGTCCTGAGTCGGGAAAGCTAAGAAACCACTCCATTTTGTGATCTGGTGTTTCCCTGGGGAGTTAAACCAAAGTATATCTTAGAATTTGCAGAAAAACTCAATTCAAGCAGAACGTGTTACTTTTGAACCAAAGCTCAGATTCGAACAACACACATATTAGTAGTGTCCTGAGTCGGGAAAGCTAAAATACAACTAAATTTTGTGATCTGGTGTTTCCCTGGGGAGTTAAACCAAAGTATATCTTAGAATTTGCAGAAAAACTCAATTCAATCAGAACGTGTTACTTTTGAACCAAAGCTCAGATTCGAAAAACAAACACATATTAGTAGCGTCCTGAGTCGGGAAAGCTAAGAAACCACTCCATTATGTGATCAGGTGTTTCCCTGGGGAGTTACACCAAAGTGTATCTCAAAATGGCAAAAGAACTCAATTCAACCAGTGTTTCTTTTGAACCAAAGCTCAGATTCGAAAAACAAACACATATTAGTACTGTCCTGAGTCAGGAATACTAAAAAACCACTCTATTTTGTGATCTGGTGTTTCCCTGGGGAGTTACACCAAAGTATATCTTAGAATTGGCAGAAAACTCAATTCAACCAGACAGTGTTTCTTTTGAACCACAGCTCAGATTCGAAAAACAAACACATATTAGTAGTGTCCTGAGTCAGGAATACTAAAAAACCACTCCATTTTGTGATCTGGTGTTTCCCTGGGGAGTTACACCAAAGTATATCTTAGAATTGGCAGAAAACCAGAAAGTATTTCTTTTGAACCAAAGCTCAGATTCGAAAAACAAAGATATATTGGTAGTGTCCTGAGTCGGGAAAGCTAAAAAACCACTCCATTTTGTGATCTGGTGTTTCCCTGGGGAGTTACACCAAAGTATATCTTAGAATTTGCAGAAAAACTCAATTCAACCAGAAAGTGTTTCTTTTGAACCAAAGCTCAGATTCGAAAAACAAACATTTTAGTAGTGTCCTGAGTCAGGAATACTAAAAAACCACTCCATTTTGTGATCTGGTGTTTCCCTGGGGTTATACCAAAGTATATCTTAGAATTGGCAGAAAACTCAATTCAACCAGAACGTGTTACTTTTGAACCAAAGCTCAGATTCGAACAACAAACACATATTAGTAGTGTCCTGAGTCGGGAAAGCTAAAATACCACTAAATTTTGTGATCTGGTGTTTCCCTGGGGAGTTACACCAAAGTGTATCTCAAAATGGCAAAAGAACTCAATTCAACCAGAGTGTTTCTTCTGAACCAAAGCTCAGATTCGAAAAACAAACACATATTAGTAGTGTCCTGAGTCGGGAAAGCTAAAATACCACTAAATTTTGTGATCTGGTGTTTCCCTGGGGAGTTACACCAAAGTATATATTAGAATTTGCAGAAAATCTCAATTCAACCAGAACATGTATCTTTTGAACCAAAGCTCAGATTCGAAAAACAAACACATATTACTAGTGTCCTCAGTCGGGAAAGCTAAAAAACCACTCCATTATGTGATCGGGTGTTTCCCTGGGGAGTTACACCAAAGTGTATCTCAAAATGGCAAAAGAACTCAATTCAACCAGAGTGTTTCTTCTGAACCAAAGCTCAGATTCGAAAAACAAACACATATTAGTAGTGTCCTGAGTCGGGAAAGCTAAAATACCACTAAATTTTGTGATCTGGTGTTTCCCTGGGGAGTTACACCAAAGTATATATTAGAATTTGCAGAAAATCTCAATTCAACCAGAACATGTATCTTTTGAACCAAAGCTCAGATTCGAAAAACAAACACATATTAGTAGTGTCCTGAGTCGGGAAAGCTAAAAAACCACTCCATTTTGTGATCTGGTGTTTCCCTGGGGAGTTACACCAAAGTATATCTTAGAATTTGCAGAAAAACTCAATTCAACCAGAAAGTGTTTCTTTTGAACCAAAGCTCAGATTCGAAAAACAAACATTTTAGTAGTGTCCTGAGTCAGGAATACTAAAAAACCACTCCATTTTGTGATCTGGTGTTTCCCTGGGGTTATACCAAAGTATATCTTAGAATTGGCAGAAAACTCAATTCAACCAGAACGTGTTACTTTTGAACCAAAGCTCAGATTCGAACAACAAACACATATTAGTAGTGTCCTGAGTCGGGAAAGCTAAAATACCACTCCATTTTGTGATCTGGTGTTTCCCTGGGGAGTTAAACCAAAGTATATCTTAGAATTTGCAGAAAAACTCAATTCAAGCAGAACGTGTTACTTTTGAACCAAAGCTCAGATTCGAACAACACACATATTAGTAGTGTCCTGAGTCGGGAAAGCTAAAATACAACTAAATTTTGTGATCTGGTGTTTCCCTGGGGAGTTAAACCAAAGTATATCTTAGAATTTGCAGAAAAACTCAATTCAATCAGAACGTGTTACTTTTGAACCAAAGCTCAGATTCGAAAAACAAACACATATTAGTAGCGTCCTGAGTCGGGAAAGCTAAGAAACCACTCCATTATGTGATCGGGTGTTTCCCTGGGGAGTTACACCAAAGTGTATCTCAAAATGGCAAAAGAACTCAATTCAACCAGTGTTTCTTTTGAACCAAAGCTCAGATTCGAAAAACAAACACATATTAGTACTGTCCTGAGTCAGGAATACTAAAAAACCACTCTATTTTGTGATCTGGTGTTTCCCTGGGGAGTTACACCAAAGTATATCTTAGAATTGGCAGAAAACTCAATTCAACCAGACAGTGTTTCTTTTGAACCACAGCTCAGATTCGAAAAACAAACACATATTAGTAGTGTCCTGAGTCAGGAATACTAAAAAACCACTCCATTTTGTGATCTGGTGTTTCCCTGGGGAGTTACACCAAAGTATATCTTAGAATTGGCAGAAAACCAGAAAGTATTTCTTTTGAACCAAAGCTCAGATTCGAAAAACAAAGATATATTGGTAGTGTCCTGAGTCGGGAAAGCTAAAAAACCACTCCATTTTGTGATCTGGTGTTTCCCTGGGGAGTTACACCAAAGTATATCTTAGAATTTGCAGAAAAACTCAATTCAACCAGAAAGTGTTTCTTTTGAACCAAAGCTCAGATTCGAAAAACAAACATTTTAGTAGTGTCCTGAGTCAGGAATACTAAAAAACCACTCCATTTTGTGATCTGGTGTTTCCCTGGGGTTATACCAAAGTATATCTTAGAATTGGCAGAAAACTCAATTCAACCAGAACGTGTTACTTTTGAACCAAAGCTCAGATTCGAACAACAAACACATATTAGTAGTGTCCTGAGTCGGGAAAGCTAAAATACCACTAAATTTTGTGATCTGGTGTTTCCCTGGGGAGTTACACCAAAGTGTATCTCAAAATGGCAAAAGAACTCAATTCAACCAGAGTGTTTCTTCTGAACCAAAGCTCAGATTCGAAAAACAAACACATATTAGTAGTGTCCTGAGTCGGGAAAGCTAAAATACCACTAAATTTTGTGATCTGGTGTTTCCCTGGGGAGTTACACCAAAGTATATATTAGAATTTGCAGAAAATCTCAATTCAACCAGAACATGTATCTTTTGAACCAAAGCTCAGATTCGAAAAACAAACACATATTACTAGTGTCCTCAGTCGGGAAAGCTAAAAAACCACTCCATTATGTGATCGGGTGTTTCCCTGGGGAGTTACACCAAAGTGTATCTCAAAATGGCAAAAGAACTCAATTCAACCAGAGTGTTTCTTCTGAACCAAAGCTCAGATTCGAAAAACAAACACATATTAGTAGTGTCCTGAGTCGGGAAAGCTAAAATACCACTAAATTTTGTGATCTGGTGTTTCCCTGGGGAGTTACACCAAAGTATATCTTAGAATTTGCAGAAAACTCAATTCAACCAGACAGTGTTTCTTTTGAACCAAAGCTCAGATTCGAAAAACAAACACATATTAGTAGTGTCCTGAGTCGGGAAAGCTAAAAAACCACTCCATTTTGTGATCTGGTGTTTCCCTGGGGAGTTA